>NC_054546.1:6118061-6405561 GCF_017654505.1 Polyodon spathula | reverse complement strand
ACCTGAGAAACATCAAATATTGTGTGTAATACTATAAGTCGATAAAATGCAAAAGTTTGGTAAAGCATGGTAAATGCATAGTATAGTCAAAGGAAATACATGGGCACAACATTACCATAGGAAACATCTATAACTGATCAGAATGACAGCATTTACTCAATCCAGCTTTGCACCCGTCCTTTCTGGTGATTTTTCAGCTGCTAGTTTTTTTAAAGACTTGTAGCTATAACGTATTCTTCAAAATGTGGAACCAGCTAGACCTGTTTTATCAATCACTTCTCATACTGCCATAGGTGCATTTACTCTACACAAGCACCGTGAAAAGCAGAACAAAATACCCCGTGAAGAAGGTCATTCTTCACAATCCCAGACTGCCAAGGACTCGTACCCACTATATAATGAACAACACGTCAACAAGGGCCTCGCTCACCAGCCATATGAAATAAATACTTCATAAAAAGTTATCGTATTTTCTCTTCCCAAAAAAAGTACATTTCTCAGCCTCAAGAAATGCAGACCTGCCTACGGTTCATCATTAGTTAATGGGTAAGGGTACATACCTGCATACATCGATAGATACATACATTAAAGTATTGTGATAATTATTTAGAATACAATTTTAAATATATTGATGTGCACAGTTCATCAATGCACCTCTCTCTCTCTCTCTCTCTCTCTCTCTCTCTCTCTCTCTCTCTCTCTCTCTCTCTCTCTCTCTCTTATATATATTCTTGTTTGAAGTGCTTGAATTGTACTTGCAGTGTTCTTGGAAGTACGGGTGACACTTCACCACTCCCCCCAGGAGACCCTTTTTCCTCAGTGATCTTCGAAGCGGACCTAATCCAAATTTGATGAACTTAGTTAATGTACTCCCTCCTCTTGTAATGAAAGAAATTGAATTGCTGCCGTTTGTTTCCTGCACACGACCGTAACTCCGCCCTTCGGGTTCTCCACACGCTCCCCTGTCTAAATAAAAGAACCCTTGCCCCCAAAAAGTTCAGGACAACTTTTACTTTCCAAAGCATAAATAAGAGTTTGCTGGGTTTTCAAAAACTTCCAGCCTGAAAAGATGCAGCACTTTCAAGAAAAACTAGATATCAGATGCTGCCTGGTTGACCATACCTCTTATTCAGCTGGCACAAGTTGTGGAAGTTACAAACAGGCAGAGGCGGGTGTGATTTATCATGATCGAAAAGGAACAGGTCCTCTCCACAGTAGGGTCTGGGCAGAATCGGTAGCACAGAACCTCGTTCACGCTAAATGGATCGATCTTAGCAGCCCAACAGATCGAGGGAAAGCTCCGTCACTCGAACGCAATCCATGCGCTCTTGTGGAGCTACGGGTACCAGATTCCTCCGGTTACCTCGACAGGGAACCGTGCGACCTTGCTCCGGTTCAGAAACGACGTCGCGCGGCTGCCAATGCACGAGAAAGGAGGCGTATGCTCGGTTTAAATCTAGCTTTCGATCGTCTCAGGAGTGTCATCCCGACTCTGGAGAGCGACAAGAAGCTGTCAAAATCAGAGACTCTTCAAATGGCTCAGATATACATCTCCGAGCTTTGCGACCTGCTTGGAGGCAGAGGTGCCGCAGAAAGTGATGCGCAAAAGGAGAGGTCAAATTGTCCCGGCGGATGGAACTCTGACTATCTCCTTGGGTCTTGCGAGATAAAGGACAGGTTACCACCCAGTCACGAGTCAGAGGACAGGTCACCATCTAGTCACGATTCAGAGGACAGGTTGCCATCTAGTCACGATTCAAGACATAGAACAATGAAAAGAGGGCAATCCCGAGATTCTCCAGGGTGCGTTTCACAGGGTATTCGGGACTCCTCGGATCGGTCAGACAGCGACTGTGTTGAATCATTCTTGCAGTCTGAAATAACGGGTTATATTAATCTCTGGGAACGACAGAATGGGACTAAATGAATACCTACATCGAGGTCAATTTAATGAGAAACAATACAATCATTGTGAATTTGACTTGACTGGTCAACAGTCATGCAGGAGGTGCACCTCCTTTACGCGGAAGGTCTCGAGTCATGTGTTTTAAAAATATCATTACCGCTATGTAATAACGGTATACATGCTGTAATGCATGGATACTGCATTATGCCAATCCGTTGGTATTTGTATAAACGTTTAATATTTGGTAAAATTGTAACCATCCTTGATATCTGCAATATGCCTGTGGTAAATTATGTAATAAAGTTATGTCAATTTAATTTATTCTGATTTTTCTATAACTGCTGTACTGTGTGTGTTCTGTTTTGCCGAGAACAAAATGTTAATAAAAATCACTGTGGAACTAGACAAATATACACTAAATTACAATATAGCTTAAAAAATACATAAAGTGGAACTGATCACAATATTGCGTTTATTTTAAAGAATGAACAGGACAAAAAAAAAAAAAAAAAAACATGTGATTGATCTTTCACTGATTGCAGTTTACTATGCTTTCTCTGGAACGTACCTTAAGTTTGATAAAAGCCATGTATATAGGCCTACTATACAACAGAGGATTCTGTATGTTAAACCCATTTTTTTCAGTCTGTTTTTAAGAATACAATATATGACTCAATGAACGTTTAATAACATTTCTTATTTAATGCCAGAACTCACAACACGCGTTTCTGAACCAGACTAAGAGGTTGCTAATAAAGAAGGCAACAGCAGACGGGAACAGATTCATATATATAAAATCGATCAAAACATGTTGCGAAGCTTTTTAAACAAAACAGCACCGTTAGGTCGCTACTTTTCTGCAGAAAGATTCACACTATCAGAATGTTCTATCTATCTATCGCTTATCAAGCAATTCCATGAGATAATTTCAGAATATGTAAATGTATGAACTGTAGTTCTTCCTCTTGCTGTTCTGTACAGAGAGCGGAAGAAATTGCTAATCAAACCACTCTGTTGACCTGCACCACAATATTTGATAATTACAATACCAAACAGATGAATTAAACGACTGAGGTGCAGTGTACTGTAACAAGCAACCATATGTGGTGCACTGGTCCAAATCATGTAATCTTCAACATTGGACAAGACACACAATGTACAGGTAGCGAAACATAATCCTATACAGCAACACCATTCTCTTAATTTTTTGTTAATCACTGTAGGAACTAACTTTGTGTGTGTGTTTTTTTTTTTTTTTTATTTGGAGTGCTGTGTCACAGAATACCGCAGAGTACTGTATTAAGTCTACATCTCAAAGTGTTATGTCATCCTCTGGAAACCAAGTGACATGACCCCATAAATATGAAGCTGACATCTCAAAATGGTTAAAGCAGCTGTAACAGTGACATGACTCACAGGGCTAATTGTGTTGCTCCAACTGCTGTAGCTAAGAAGCAAATAATACACAAATAGGAAGAGCTAGTTTACTGAAAGTAGCAATTTTTATTGGAGTTCAAATTATTTACAGGTAACCAAAGACAATTCCTGAAACTGGTACAAACTTGGACTATTTAAAAAAAAAAAAATGTATCCTGTAGTTGGCTTTTTTTTTTTTTTTTTTTTTTTTTTTTTTTTTAAACTTCAAAAGAACACAACTGAGAAATACTGTATAAAATTAGGATTGGATTCAGAAAAGTAGTCTACCATTTCCAATAGCCAGTATTTACAGAACTATTTACAAATGCTTTTATTTTATTTAGAATTGCAAATTACCTCTTGTATACTTTGTAAAACATAACAATGACTGCAAAACCCAAAAAAAAAAAAAAACGACCTTGGCTGGAATAATTTGTTTAGTTTTTCAAACAAAATTTACATTGTTTAAATACAAGAGGTTTAACAGCTTGAAAGGGTTTCTAGTTAACTAGAACGTCAAACAAAATTATTTATACCTTGGCATTGTAAAAACAATGCAAGTTAAAAAATACACAGGAGTAGGGAGGGGGAAAAACAATGTTAAGTCCACTCGCTCGAGATCCAGTACATTTGAACCCTCTTCCCGTCCCTTAATCTATGACCAATCTGAAAACCAGGTCACGAATACAACAAATGAACATGCTAGGATATGCAGTATCTGAAAACAGCTTTAATAAAGAGCATTTAATATTTGCATTTTTCTAAACTCCAACTAACCATGCAAACAACTTTACTGTACTCCTACTTTAAGGTATAGCAGAATATGAAAAACATTTTACATTTGCTGGGGGAGAGTGGGGATAAATTAAATTGTATGCAGATATATAAAAAGGCATTATGGGGGGGGGGGGGGGGGGGATTAAACTACAGTTTTGCACAAAAAAGTTCTCTATAGATTTACATGGGTTTATAAAAAGCATGACAAAGTCAATAACCAGTAACTCTTGACATTGGCTCTATTCTAATTGTAATAATTTTGGGATAAGTGCCCCAATATCTGAAATCACCCACATCAATTTAGTTTTAATTAAAAAGAAAAAATTTGGACATAACCAATGCAATCCCTTGAAATGCAAGTGCTTTATTAATATAGGCCTGTTCAATACATGGGCTTCCCAGTCCTGCTGTGTTTCTTTTCATTTTTTTTTTTTTTTTAAACCAAGTTCTTAAACGCAATTTACTACACCCCTGTACATGTTGCCTGAAAATAGGGCAGCTGGCCACTGGGCCTGGGAAGGCTGCTGTACTGTAGTGAAACAGTCTGCATTGATGTAAACCACAGCATCAATTAAGAGGTATTTTCCATTAAACCAGGGTACATAGGTTTACCTACTGAATCTAAAATGGGAAAAATACAGTCATCTGTACTACTTTACATTTCATGAACAAATACCATTCAACCTCTTGTGACGGAGTCACAGACTTGCTTAAGATATTGTGCATCTTTACACTTGTCTTCTGCCCCCCCCAAACACATTTGATTGACATTTTTAAGTTCCAACCTTTTTTTTTATTCTACTGTGGTAGGGTGTCGCAAGTCCAGCCCCAAAGGTCATTCCACTGTAGGTTTAACAGATTTGATTAAATGATTAGGTACTTTTTGGAAACAAGAAGTCTGCAAGTGTGATTATGTATAAAACATTTGATAAAACCTCTTGTCAAAACCTTTGTCTCTTGTATTAACAGGTTCTTAATTACAGTCTTATGACCGACCAAGGTTTAAAAATGATGAACATGGTTGGAACATAGAATTTAACTGGAATAGCCATGTTGTGACAAACATTCCATATAATGAAACCCCCCCCCCCCCCCCCCCCCCAAGAAAGAACTCCAATCAATGCGACTGTCTGTTAGATCAACTGCTTTATTGTTCCACCAAAGCAACTGAAAATCCTCAGTGGGTCAACACCTACCACAGCTGTTCGCTGCATGTTGAACCATACGTTACTGAAATATGCCTTTTTACAACTGTATACAAAACACCTGCTATTTTTTACTCTTCCACCCACTGAAAGTAGAGAAAGCTTGTCGTTTTTATAAACATTCTAGATACTGTAATGTCTTAATTTAAGTTATTTGAGGGTAAAAAAAAAAAAAAACACAACAACAAAAACAGCCTGCAATACCAAGTAAGCAAATGGCTTTGGTACAGTTGGGCTGTAAGCTTTTCTCTTTCTACATTTGGTTGCAATTTGCCATTGCAAATGGTATTTATTTATTTTGATGTCACATTTGCCAACTAGCCGAGACCCAGGATACTTAGGCACTTCAGTGAAAATCATAACAAATATGGAAAGATCCCTCCCTCCCATCCCACCCCAATTAAATAGGTGCTTTGTAGCCAAATTACAATTCATGCTGTGAAAGGCTTTCAGAGACAGTGCTAATCTAGCACTGATCCATACCTCAGCTGAGCAGCAAATGGGAGTTTAGCTAAAACTACCTTCACATTTTTAAAAAAAAAATGTTTATAATTTTTTTTTTTTTTTTTTTGTAGCGCAACATTGAGACAAGCTTTTTCAAGGTTCATAGAAACGATAAAACAGGAGTTTCAGTAATTTAGAGAAAAATTACTTGAGGCAAAGGGTTGATTAGGAGTCATGAAAGAAGAGAACTTAAAAAATGCTCATGAAGCTGGGATAGCTTGCCAGAACAGCTCACTTATTTTTATAAAAACTATAACAGAAAATATGCAGCCTCACAGGTTTCTGTTTAACACAGACCATTGTACTTGCCAGTTTAAAATCAAACAAATGAAAATAAAACACAGAGTGCAAGCCTGACAGATGTCAAAGCTTAAGTTTGCTGCAGAGATGCTTATGTATGGACAAATGGTCCAGTTGGTGTTTGTGTCTTGGCTTCTTTCCCCACTGCACTCCTCTGGGTCGGGTCAATTATTCCTGCATGATCTAGCTGAAGCCAAGTGCTCTAACAGTGCTCCAAATAATCAATCACTCGAGAGATGGACTTCTGTCCTGTCGTTCCAACAGCACACTGCAGGAAGAGGGGAAGGGACTGCAGGTTACACACAAGCAAGACTTTAAAAATGAAAGCAAGGAATCCAATTCAGGATTTACTTATTGCAACAAGGAATTTCCTTATGCATAGATTGGAAGGAAAGACCATCACCTGAATAATCTGTGCTCAATGCTTAAATATCGAACAAACTTACAGCATTAATGCATGGTTTCACTTACCGTAAGATTCATGAAATTTAAGAATTTTTTAAGCATTTCTGTCATTATTGAGAAATCTCCTTTAGGTAAAATTTCTCTCACAGTAGTCACATTCATCTGCAAGAGGGAAATAAAACATTAGTTTTATCCAGAGTTACATTTCTAAAAACAGTCCTACTGTAGAGAACTGTGCATGTCGGGTGGAACACACAGGCAAGTTGTCCTGGCATTTACACTATCCAGATAACACCTCAGCATACATCAAACCCTATCACCATTTCATAAACACTGCAGGTGTCAGTACCAAGAAAGTGTCACTCCATAAAACAGTGTTAACAAACACCATATTTTTAAAGCAAGTTTCACTACCTCTATAAAATCACTTCTGTAACCCCACTGACTGAACATAACTGAATTACATTTTTCTGGACAGAATCCACAAAGAAATAACAGGGGAATCAACTGTGTGTAAAACTAGCCAGAATTGTGTTTCTTCAGACCCTTTTATATATCCCACACTATAATCCAATGCACATGCAGTACTTTTTGAAGTTTGAATCAACTTGTACAAAGTTTAAAAGCTTTTTGCATCAGGAAAAAAAGACAAAAAAGTGCATCCAAACCCTATGACATAACTGATTAAGAAGTTACTTACAGGACTCCCTTGGCAAAGACAGCCCAGTAACAGTGCAGTATACGAAGCTACAATGCAGTCCTCCATGTGCTTGCCAGCATGTTGAAGAGCTGGGGAAATACAAGACGAGGACTATTTTGCTTAACTGTTTATCACCAGTAAAAGTTCATGAAACATTTCTGAATAAACTCCTTATTTTCCTGGTTCTCTCAGTTTGTGTGAAGTCAGTTACATAATCCAGATGATGAAATAAGATGTGTACCTTTATTCAGGTCGAGTTCCTCATCCTCTTCCTCTTTCTTCTCCTTCTCCTTGTCATTTGTATTGCTATTGGTATGATTCTCAGATGCGACCCACTGGATCTCTCCACTGGTCTCCTGCCACTCCCCGCTCTGGTCCAACTGAGGCTTCGGTGCGTCATTAATGAAATCGTCTGTCTCTGTCTCTGCAAGAACGGCAGCACGTTCCCGCTGAAGGAACAGCTGAAACCACACAAATAATTAAAATGTAGAAAAAGCAGGACTTAAACCTCAAGGCAAGATACATCTACTTTTAACCACCCAGTATGTCAGGATTTTAACTTAAGTGAAACATTTTTCCAAAGTGAGAAAACTTTCAGTCTGGCTGAACAGACTACATTTAATATAAAATATATTATAAATCAAGTTTTAGACATCCTTAAATAAACTCCAAAATCAGAGCTCTAACCTGTACCAAGGCTGCAATGGCACTCATAGACCCTTCTGTCTTGAGCTCCTCTCCCTCTGCAACGCAGATCGTTTCGAAGGGCTCACAGTCCATCTCCATCTCCACCAGGCAGTGCCTGTTCCTGGCACTGTACTCTACTAGGTTGATCAGCAAGCCAAGTCCCTTAAGAGCACAAAAGAATAAAGCAATGTCAGCAAACCACACTACCAGCATTCGTACCATTTAAAAAAAAAAGTACAGCTACATCCACTGCATGACGAACAGCATCTGAAATTCGAATCCATCAAAAGTTTAAGTAGACCACGTACAGGATACCCTCAAGCATTTGAGGGAAAAAAAAAAAAAAAAAAAAAAAACCCAGACACATACAAATTGTGTAAGCTTACCAGCACTCTGATATCGAATCTCTGTTCCTGAGCAAGGTATTGTGGGACCCGCAGTACACAGTGCAATGCTGTGATGATGAAAGAATCCTGTTCACCCGTCTTTGTGCTTCCCCACTCTGTAGACACACAGACCATTGAGACGTTTCAATAACGGAATACCAGGCATGACAAATCAACACACACAGTATCTGGAGTCACTGCTCACCGTTGTCATGGGTAAGGTTGAGTAAGACTCCGATGATGGCTCTCATGCAGTCCTCCACAGCTTTTCCCACATTCCCCGAGGAGCTACGGTGCGGTAGGGATTTGCCATCTGCAGAAGCCAGGTTATTGGCCACATAATTATACCGCTGGATCATCTCTTCACAATGCCACAGCCCTCTGCATGAGGAAAAAAGGCACCAAAAGGTGTTAGATCACTCGCTTGATGAAACCAGGGGCATTAAATTTCTCTACACGCAGGTCGGCTAAAATAAGCGCTACGAAAAACCTAAATGTTAACCATCCAGACTTAAATAAATCAATAATAAAAACCATGTATAAAGAGACACAAAGCCTTATTTGGATAGGCAGTCACTCATCTTACATACATAGTAATGATCTTAAATGTGTGCAAGATGAGTGACTGGTAACTTCAAAGGACTCCAGAATACATATTTAATGCACTGTTACTTAAGAATGCCACCAAACAAGTCAACCAAACAAAAAACATTTGCAAAATCTAAACAAATAAAACAACTTTACTAACAAGGTTTAAAACATTATGTTTCTCCTTGCAAAACAGAACATTCATTCACAGAACTTACAAAGCATGCGATTACAAGACTGTTTCATTGTATAATAATTTAAAAAAAGGTAAAAAATAAAACCTGTTACTGCAAAAGTCAAATTAAATGACAAGCCAAGACCCTGTGTAACAGCAGCAGTAATAAAGGGGGTCTTTTCTTTCACCAGGGAACTCAAAGCAGTTCAAATATAAATCAGCAAGGCAGCAAAGCAAGAGTGACCTTGCTTTCTGTGTGTTGTAATTGAAAAGAAACTAGTCTTTATGGTATAAAAATAAACTAATTATACTGTACTAGGCTTGACTAAGGAACAAGCAAACATATTTTGGGAGGCGGAGGGGTGTTAAAATAGAAATTAGTAAGCTAGCCTACACAGTTTTTTTTTTTATGTAGGAATTAAAACACACAAAAAAAACGAATTCAGCACCCACACAAGCTCAACTAACTATAGCAGATCAAGCTGGGCATACTAAATTCAATCTGCCTTCCATTTACTAAAACTGTGTTTTATACAAGATGGAAATATAACACAGTGGCAATCAAACAAGCCTAACATTGGTGCAGTCAAATTTCTACCAAATTTTGAAAGTGTTATAGTACTAAAACATGCAGTAGAGTTCAAGGGGTCCAATAAAACAAAAAAACTGAAGACTTCAGCTCTTAAGGTTACAGATTCAATAACAAAATCCTGTAGCTTCTGCCCAGATGATGCAAATGAAACCTGAACCAGTAGGCTGCCATTAATTATTGACAAGTGACAGGCTTTGCAGGAGTGGCACACGTTTTGAAACAAATAAGCTATTAACTGGAGGTTTAACTTGTGTCCCACTATTGGTTCTTCCAAACTGAATTATGGAAAAACTGAATGAACCTAGCCTTGCTCCCTCTGCCTGAATGCAGACACTGCAAGCATAGTTACGTCTGTGGAAGGGGTCTGGTTCGTGCTCTGCAAAGGCCTTTTCTAATTCTATTAGTGGCGGAAGTACAGTTACAGACATGTTTTACTTGTAAAGGAAAGAGAACATTTCCTTTGTAAATTAAATTGAAAAGGTGTTGCTTCAGGGAAAATGAAACACAGGTCCAGGATGAAAGCAGAGAAGTTTGTGAGAAAGGAGAAAAGAGATTACAAAGTTTGAGACAAAAGGAGAAAGAGGATTAAAAGGTTGTAGA
The DNA here is from genome assembly GCF_017654505.1 of Polyodon spathula. Taxonomy (NCBI): domain Eukaryota; kingdom Metazoa; phylum Chordata; class Actinopteri; order Acipenseriformes; family Polyodontidae; genus Polyodon; species Polyodon spathula. The sequence goes on along the minus strand of NC_054546.1, from coordinate 6,395,320 downwards.
GTGGTTTACAAGTAATGTAAGGAGTTCAACCTGTATAAAATTGGCCTGCATAGCACACTTAAATAGAGGTAGTGATCAGCTCTGAACCTATTTAATGTATTCACTTTTTCTGTTGGCTATCTGTAGCGACAAGTACAACGGCCTAAAAATGTAAAGGAATAAAAGCAGATGCCTTTTCATTTTTCTAACAAATTAAGAAGAAATGCTCCATTGCCAATAGAATACCAATAAAACCAATCTGGGGGGGGGGAGCTAAAGTCTCTAACTATAGAATCCAAAGAAATACTACTCCAGGCCTATTTACCCAGTCTGTCTTATACTGTCAGGCCCCGAATAAACTTTCAAGTCCTTTGCAGCCCTTACTTGTGATGAAATATATATAAATAAAGGTTTATGGCTAATAAGGCTCCAGCAGCCCGCTACTGGATTACTCCAACATAAATTCTGTTTATGAAGACACATCAGCATTTCAATACCACTAAGGGCTCACATAGTATCCATGTGTATTGTGCTGTTGCTGTTTTAGTCTAATTGTTTTTTAAAGTGCTATCGATTTTAACATTTGTTGTATTTGTAACAAGTATTTTTGCTGCTTCTGGTTTTCCTCTTGACTGAATGCCCCTGCACTGTAAATGAGATGCAGTCTCAGTAGATTGTTATTGAATAAATAAAAAATTTACAAGCACCAGATGTACCAGGATTGTGTGTAAACTCAATGCAAGTATTTCAACTCACCTTGCTGAGGAGACTATGAGTTGGGAATCTTTGTAGGCAATCAGGTAGCTCTGGTTCTCTGGGTTGTGAACAGTCACCTGTATTACACAGAAACAGCCAGCTTTTCATTAAATGCAGATTAAAGAATTATTTAAAGCAGGCTTACGCATGTTATAAAGATAACCACAATTAAGGAGAGAAATCCAGGTTAAATTACCATAGTAACCGACAACTTATCTTCTAGGATACAAGATTCAAATGCCATTAACAACCTCAAAATCGCTGTTGCTTATTGCCTGTCCCTCAAGCTAAGACTATTTTGTTTTAAATGAAAGGAATTAAGGACAACAAACTGCGCACCAAAAGGACTTTATAAGCTGATCACTTGGAGCTGTACACATTTCTATTAGAGAGAGTTAGCAATGTACTGTTAAAAAAAAAAGTCATCAAAATAAAAAATAAAAAAACACACCTACTGTAGCCCCAGTCTACTGGCCAAAGAACCTTTTGTGAAACAATTCACTTTCACATTGGGGGAATTTCTAGTTAATACTGCAATACTGACTATGTGTTGCAGTCTGATACAAGCCAAAAGTCTGCACACACTAATTCCAGTTTATGGCTAAATGTCTTTGTATGAAATGGTTAGTTACTTACACTCTCCAGAACCCGTAAACACCTCTCCGCTCCCCTAAGGGAAGCAACCAAATTCTCCTCATCATCCTCATGGCTCAGGTTTTCTACACATTCTTTTACTGCAGGGAGGACACAAAATAGAGATCAGCTCCCTTGAGACACACACACACGTGCAGTTTGCATAACCACTGGTTTCTCCAACCCAGTCGATTTTGACCATGCTGTGACTTGGTAGCTGGTGTTCATTTTGTCAAAGTCAAAGCTTGTCAGGCATGATTTAAAGTCACTGCTGGTAAGAACAACTTTCTTCCAAGAAATCCAGCACTTGCTGCTACTGATAAGCAGCCACAGAGCACAAACCACTGCCAAACCCAACTACCCTAGTAAATTAACCAGTTGTGTGTAATAGCCAGGCAGTTTATTTTCTGATTATATACTACTATCTAGATGTATATTTACACAACTTAACACATGCATATTACAGTTCAATGTTATTTTCATACAGGACAGCTTTTATAAATTTAGGACAACAATACATTGGCCATGGATATTTCCTCTACCTTTATCTACAATGTGATCCAGACCACCGAGTAACCGCAGCTCCTCTTTGAACCAGTCCCCTGCTCTTTTGGAGGTCAAAGATAACAGTGTTTCCATGGCTAAATGTCCTGACTGAAAGTAGAAAAGGTAAAATGTTAGCCAAACCCCAGCCTTGGTGCATGTTGTATCAGTTCAAATCAAACAAGCCAGGAGTGGTCACCAATACTGCAAAATGGCTCACATGTTTCTTTACTGAGGTTTAACAATTTAACTATGCTCAGTCCCTCCCTGCTACCACTACCATTGGCTGCTTCAAGTTTTTATAAAAAAAAAAAAATGAATGATAGACAAAGTGTTTGGGTTTTTGCTTTTGAATACCCAGGGTGGCAATATGGTGGTAGGCTATTGAAATAAATAGAGAATGCATGATGATTTGTTAAATTGTAACAACCAGCAATCCGGACTCCTACTAAACAATTATAAACTATTGTTGTGGTCTCTGACACTGCCATCCCAATAGTTTGAACTGTCAGAGGAGGAACGTTATGTGAACCCCCTGGCTATAGCCCACGTTTTTCTATATGGGCTTCAAATGACTACCTACTCCTTTAAGACATTTAAAAAAAACATTTCACAATAGCTTTAATGTTATTAAAAACAGTAACTTTACATTTAAAATAGTACTCTAGTTTTAAGGAACCCCAACAGTCAGCATTTTCAACCAATCAGCTTTTGCTGAGGGATCAGAAAGTCACATGGTTTGAATTTAAAAGCAATGATACAAAATTAAAAAGGACAACCAGCAGAGGGAGCAGGAAAATCAACATTTGTTCAAAAGCTACAGCAGATGAGATTCACAGTTGCTTTTAAATATAAAACTGCTTTTGTTAGTCATTACCCACATTTCACGCAAATATATTATGCATGCAACAATAGCACACAGATGTGAAACCCTGCTTATTTGTTTAAGATGAACATTATCAGATTTAGCACTAAATAACTGGTTGATGTTTCTAGTACAGGCAAGCAGAGAAAGTCAGTCCAGTAGTTGAAACACCTCTAATTTTGATTGCACACACATGATTTGGCAGAGCTGGTCTGTTCTTTCAAATTAATAATTTCCTTCAGGAGTGCCAAGATTTGTTTGTTCTCTATGACTTTTAGTTAATTTCCAAAAACAGAAAATTGTCTCACCGTAATGTTCTCTAGATCTAGATGCTTGTTGTGTACTGTTTCACAGAGCTTACGGATCTTCTCTTTAACTTTATTGATCTCCTTTTCATTGAGTTGAACTGCTACAGAGGAGTCCTGTTCCAGCTCCAGGAGTCGAATCATCAGGTCCAGGCTGGCTCGGTCCAGATCCATGTTCAGACGGTCCCTGCTCAGGATGTACATCAGCGAAGCAGTACACAATGCCAGATTCTAAGTAAAGGGCAATTACACAATTAGAAATGCATAGGCATGGATAGGAGGAATGGTTCCATGATAAAATGTTATTGTAACTCTTGGATTCTTAAAATTAGCAATGCAGGAATTATTATATTAGTTTTATAGGAGGGTTGAGTACAGAGCTTTAGCAGCATGCCTAAAATTTCTGTGTCCCCTGCAGAAGCAACCACACAAGGAGATACATTTACATATAAACCAAAAATATAAAATCAGTGCAAAAACTGAAAAACTAGGAACAAGTATTAATTTCTTTAGTTTATGGTGTAATTTGGAGAAAGTAAGTATTGTGTTTGAAGGATGTTTGGATGATGGGATTCCTATAAGACAGTCTCTGAAAACACATTTACCCTGTCTACAGGTCTAAGAGCTTCGATAAAATGACATTTCAAAAGGTAACAGTTCCTTTTTTTTCTTTTTTTTTTTTTTTAAATTTAGTCATTGCCAATTATTTTTAATTTTCTCCCAATTTGAAATGGCCAATTATTAATTTAGGCTCAGCTCACCATTACCAGCTCCTGCGCTGAATCAGGAGTGGCGAAGACGAACACATGCTGTCCTCCGAAACATGTACCGTCAGCCGATCGCTTCTTTACACACTGCGGATTCATCATGCAGCCACCCAGGAGCTACAGCGTGGGAGGACAACGCAGCTCCAGGGCAGCTAACAGGCAAGCCCGCAGGCGCCCGGCCAGACTACAGGGATCGCTGGTGCGCGGTGAGCCGAAGACACCCTGGCCGACCTAGACCCTCCCCGCTCCCGGCGACACTCAGCCAATTGAGTGCCGCCTCTGGAGACTGCCGTCCACGGTCGGCTGTGGAATAGCCCAGACTCGAACTGGCGACGTCCAAGCTATAGGGCACATCCTGCACTCATGCAGAGCACTTTTACTGGATTCGCAACTCGGGAGCCCCCAACAGTTCGTTTTTGATTCTCTCCTGTGTATTTGCTCACCCAAGTTTCATATCCCTGCTAAAAACCACATAATATTTAAAAATCGCAAGGCAAAGTCTTAAGGCGCTTTACATGAGCAAGGCGACTCACTTTTCATTTAAATAAGAACAATTTGACCTACCGGGTGTTGAGGGGCATCGTTTAGCGTTTTGAAGACCTGAGCTACCATCCCATGGGCTCTTAGGTGCATTCGGAAACTAGGCATGGCACACTTTGAAGCCAGGCTGATAATACTGAAAACACAAAATCAAAACATGCAACAGTCTATTAGATTACATACAACATTAGATTAGTTTACAATGTACTATACATTGTTTACATTCAGAGTAAGATGTGTTGACTGTGTATGCTATATATTATTCTAAACAGATGTAGTGATTGTCACCAGCATTGCTTGATTGTACTGTAACTAAAAACCAGTTAACATTCTTCTAGTATCAGCAAAAAGAAAAAACACAAACTGCCCCAAAACAACACACCACAACCACCACATGCACTACTGACCAGACACACAAGCACTGGTTAACCAGTCTCCCAAGATTTTGAAATTCTTCTCAAATGAGCATACAAATGGTCTTCCCTTTGCAAGTCTGTTTACTGAGATTTCCACGGGAATGTCACGTGAAGTGTGGGTTAAGCAAGCTTAAAAGGGCACAAAAAAGGCTTACCTAAGGCAACGTGTGTTGAGGGGCTGACTGCTCTTCAAACCTGTCTGTAGGTACTCAAAATCATCCGTAAACTCCTGGTTTTCTCCAAACTCCACCACATCATTAAAGTGCTTTACATGCTGGACAACAGTGTATAACTGAAATGAAATATTAAAAAGAAAATAATTTACATAGTTTTGCTTACATCAGTAGCCAATTGTCCAATAGAATGCTTTAGAAAGGGTAACACTTGGCCACTAAGTTTACAGAAGCCTGAGGCATCCAGTCTATTTTTCCATATTTGATTTCAAATAGGTTTTTCCCAACAGAAGGTTTATTCCAACAATTCCTGCTGGCAGAGGCAGAGATTAAAAAAAAAAAAAAAATACTGCTCCTCTGTGAGACTGTTTATAACCCTATTCTTTGGTGTACTGTCAAAGTTAGCATTAAAGGAATGGTACCGATTTCTGGAAAGCTTCCACCAAGCTATGAAACAAATCCTCTTGGACAGGCTCCAAATTAAATAAAACTAATTTCAGCGTCAATACAACCTTCAGCCGAGACCTAATGGTTAAATATGCCGACGTAAGCCAACGATGACCAATGATAGCACACAAGCATTGATATAACCAATAACCTAATTATATATTAGGTGGGTGGGTAGTGGGGCAGGCATTTAGCTTCACAAAGATTAAAACAGAAAAAAATCCCATTGCTTACCTCTTTGTCTTCTTTCCTACATTTCAGTGCAGTAACAATGTATTGGTAGGGCTGGGTGGGCATTGTCACAGACTTGATCACTCTGGGAGGTGGTGGGGGAGCCTTAAATAACCCATCATCTTTATGGGCAGTTGTCTCCTTTGTTGATATACTGGCCTGCAAAACCAACAACTATGTATCTACAAGCACACAAGCTTTGTGTCCTAGGATGGTGATTCATGGATACATTAGAAACAAACAAGTTTTTTTTTCTTTGTAGAACAGCATACCCACTACGCTAGAATACATCTTTAACAGGTAGACTTCTGATAATCAGACACAGCACTACATTTTTAAGAAATCAACAGAACATGTTGAGATTCAGGATTTATCCAAAATAGTGTATTTTAGATAACAAATGTTAGTTTCTCATTTCCACAATATTATATTCTGCTTTCTGGAATCAACACTGTAGATGAACAGACCATTCTAAAGTGTGACCTGCAGTGTATATTTCACATGTTAAATAGGATTATTTTATAAAGAGGCATTCTACTGTAATTCTTACATCAGGGCTGCATTCAGTCAGCAGTGTAACACATTGCAGCAGTACTCACCGGAGCAGTATGAAATCTCGACAGCGGGGGAGGTGGCAGCTCCTCAGGCTCTGGCCGATTCCAGTGTCTGGCATTATATACGGCTTTAGTGGGAGACTGGAAAAAGGGAAAGAAACCACACATCAAAAAGGGCATCTTTAACACACAAACTTGTTTATACTTCACTATTCGAGTCTGCTATTCAGACACAAGTTCGCACTTAGTAATGTGCCCCACTATTTCTCACCATCCACATGAAAAAGCGTAGAAAAAAAAGTAGAAAAAGTAGAAAAAAATCTCTTACGTTGAATAATTAAAAAAAAATATATCAGGTTTTCACCATAACAGTGGACCAAATCCTTATCACTTTTCTGGTTTCATTTATAATATTACAGACAGGAGTGGACACTGCATTAGATGTACAATAGATTTACTATTCATGTAAATGCATGTTTAAGCTGGTGACTTTTACATTGACTACAATAATGCAAACATTGATGGCTGGGAGGTTTGGAAAAGGTTCTCTAAGGACACGCTAAAGCATCACTGAGACATGAAAAATTACAGGGGCAGCAATGTGCAACAGGACTATTAGGAACAGCACTTGTTCTTAAAAGGGCACAGTAGATAATCCTTGGGATAAAAAATTAACAATCAAAAATCACAGAAGACAGGATTTCCACAAGAGAAAAGTCAGTTAAACATGAATACACAACTGTATAAATAATACCAGTAAAACAATAATAAATGAACCAAATTAAATACATGACAAATTCAAAATCAGGAAAATGTAAAACAAGTGGAACATTCTTTAATTGTTAAAGTATGTCTATGTGTTAGTTTAACTGGCACAAAGAGTATATACTGTAGATTTCAGATGGCAACTGCTACTGTCAAGTACAGCTTAATTTACAATGGGCGAAAGACACAGCAAATTATTTTGCTAGCAGTCATTCAAATCTACTGCAGTACAGTTTCCTAACATTTAACTATGTCTTGGAGACATAGCAATATTGAGCACCGAATTCAATTATAAGGACATTTAAAAATTATACCTTGGACTCTGACATTTCTTTAGCACTTAAGAACCTTCATGATTTGGTTCTAGAAGGTGTTTTTTATAGAGCCAGATCACAGCAGAAAACTAACCCAAGTTTAAATGAATGCACAATACACAAAAGCCAAGTCACAGTAGCATTAACAGCAGGACTTATCAGAGATGAAGCCAAAATTTTGTTTTTGGCTCAGATGTCCTCTGCTGAAAAGCACTCTGCAATCTCACTGGCTATGCCTGTTGCTGGGATGATAGAAAAAAACAAACAAAAAAACACACACTTAACCTGGCACAGAGACTCTGTAGGTTGCGTTGAATAAAGTATTTCACATTTTGATTTGCTCCTATTAACCAGCCGTTACTCTTAACGGGGTGGTGAACAGCCCCCTGTGTTTGTTTTCCTGCTGCTGAGGCTATAAAATAAGGATGACACATCCAGTCTCACCCCAGGTGTGAGACATCAAAATCCCATCCAAAAGATCACACTTCATTCCAGCACTTGAAATGAGCGTTCTTTAAAACAGTGTGAAGTATTGGGTCATGTTTAATCTCCAACGCTTTGTTATTTCAAAGAAAAAAAAAAAAATGTGATAGAAATCTCTCTCTGATGTTGCACAGTGGTTACAGTAGCAGCTCCACAAATAAATTACAAAAAAATAAAAGGATGTTAATGAAACCACGAATTCCAAGTCCATATTGTTGACTTTCTGGGTTATCCTGGATATTAAGTGAACATACTATTCATTTATTTTATATATGAACTGCTTTTTATCTAAGATTAAATAAGTGTTTTGTTGTTTATTTTGATTGATATTGTATGTGGACTTATACCAAATAAATTCAATTCAATGCACCGATAATCAGTAGCTTATCGGCATGGCACCGACAGAAGGGGAAAAAAACACAATCGGCTATCGGTAGTTTTTGTTATTTTAGCCGATAATGTACACCGATATTCATACTTGAATTTCTTCCAGCACATAATTTAATGTTTGGTCAGGCACACTTAGTAAAAATGCCACAAGAACACCGATACTCATTTTCTCAGTACTGTGTAACGTGCGATCAAAATGCAGTAAACAAGTCTGAAAAGAGCAGTGTTTGGGTTTTGTTTTTTAGATATCTGAAGACAGCAATAGGATAGCGAGCTGTGTGCAGAACAGACTTGATGCTACATTAAATCAAATGATGAACTGCAAGTAGATTATTCTGATGCTTAAAAAAAAAAAAAGTTGAATCCTAAATAACATTGATAGTTATTATTATTGATTTGTAATAGTAGTCGTAGTAGTACTAGTTGAGTACATGTAGCCTATACAGCTACCAGACTAACATTCACCCTAAGTAATGCTTTTCAGGCTGACAAAACTGTTATACAGTGGAATTTATTGTTCGTAAGAAAATAGTTTTAACCAGTCAAATTATTGTTCAAATGCAGCATCGATGTGCGGTTAGTTAAAAATCTGCCTCTGCGATGTCTCTGCTCCGATGTCTTTGGTGACTTTAAAATCCGAAACAATTCTAAAGACTCTGAAAGCTGGCCTCGAAAGAAATACAGAAGACTTCTACCAAGAAGTTTCAATCCATAGAAAAAACAAAACCAAAAAAGGCTGATGTATTATTATTTATTATATTTTTTTTTATTGATTTATTTATTTTAAAATCTAACCTTATGGAGTGAGGTACAGGTACAGGTAGTGCATCAACAGCAATCGTATAACTTTTTATTTATTTATTTTTTTATTACTATGACTTAATTACCTTAGGGTACTCCAGTGTCAATGAGCACCTGGAAGACCAGTCACAAAAGCTGCAAATACCTATCTAATGTCTTAAGGTAAAACTCTTCCAATTTATTAAAATAAGTTTTAAAAGTGAAAATTACAGAAACATACATAAATAGATAATTTATTCAGAACTAGCCATGTGCGATCAGTAAATTGAGGCAGATGTACTGCAACAGCATCTTTCGCATTGCTAAAGCTTAAGGCCAGCTGTTAATTATGAACACAAATGTGGTCAGATTACATGTACAGTAATAAACTAATGCAACTGCATGCCACTTAACCAGTGCATTAAATAAAATACACAAACAAAACTTAGAAACATTATTACTATGATCATTAAGGACATACATTTTACTGGCACATGGGTTTCTTACAACACTATATTTTAGAGACTGAAGGCAAGTTGTACTCTACTTTCCATGGAACTACTTTAAAGGGTTTGATACTGGGTGAGATGGGGAAAGAAGGGTAGAGAACACTTAGTTTCAGGTCAGTTATCAAAGCAGGAACACCACCAGTTACAGTCTACTGCAATTTAGTATTTTCAGGAAATATGCACATTTTAGAGTTTATTTTTTCCAAATGTCCCATTTAAGGTCTTGTTCCATTGAGGACTCCTTGTGGACTTACTAATAAGAATCTCTGAGGATTTAACAAGTGTTCTGCAAAATGAGCACAGTGATAATCTTGCCATTTACTGGGTCATGTTGTGCACCAATTTAATCATGAGAACATCTGTAACAATCCCGTAGGTACAATTATTTCTTGTGTTAACATTTTTCAAGTTATAGGTCCAACAAGGTCTGCTCTTTTTTTTTTTTTTTTTTTTAATAAAAAAACTTATAGATCCAATATTCATTTTTTTGTATAAATATTTTATAGGGAGACATCACATAATGACATCATCACTGTACCAAGTGGAAAATGGTGCCAAATATCCATATATGTTAAGGGTTGCTAAATCTGATTTGCAAATACCAAATCCAGGAGCCCTACACTATAAAATCCAATAACCTAACCTTAACTGTAAATAAATACAAAATAAAGAAATGCACATGTTGCCCACGACCCTTGGAAGAAGTAAACTTAAACAGAGTGTAGCCTTTTCAATATACAATGCTGTTCCATTTCTCCATGGGCTTAGAAAAGCCTGGCCTTCTGCCAGTGCCCATCATTAACCAGCACAAAGACCTAATGACAGTTTCAATAAACAGCCACCCTTTGGAAAAAGGCTGCACTGGCTGCATCAGCTCTGCCAACTGTAAGAGCGGTCAGCATTTTTTGACAGCTACCTATAAATGGAGCACTAAATCTTAAGCATGCCTGTGGCTTTGGAAACAACTGTTAAACCCAAGTAGTGCACAGTGCTTCATCTATGAATTTCAACAGTTTCCAAGGTACCAGACAAATATTGTTTTTACAGGTTTTTTTGTTGTGAAGTCTCAAAAAACAACAAATAGATTAAGCCAAATGTGCAAACTATCTACAGCCTTGACAAATGCTGCCCAATCATGTTTGATATGGTTCAGGGGGACATTGTAGTTTACTTGCCCCTTTTCTGATTGCACTTTTCAGATACTCTTTGAAAAACACATTTTCCTGCTCAAGCAATGTTTGAAATGTGTATGGCTGTAATCAGACTTACGCATTTGGCAAGTATATATATTATTACGAGTCACAGGTCAGAGATAAACCTGGTGACATTGTACATATCCACATTATATGCTTTTAAATTTGTGAAACTGTGGCACAATCCACATATAAAAACAATATATTAAAATAACTTTAGTGTCTTAAAGTAGCTTGGTCTTGTGGTCTATTCTTACCCCCCCCCCGTTAATTTGTACAAATCCAAGATCCCGAATTTAAACTGCTTACTCGCTTGGGACCACTGAAGATCTTCCTGGTGCTCTCCTTGGCCTTGTCCGACTGTTGACTCGCTGGCCTCTTTGTCGCTTCAGATACTGTTGGAAAGGAATCATCTTGGAAATCTAGAATGTCTAAAACGCAAAAGAAATTCTATAGTCACACAAATACATTTTCGTTTTTTTTTTTTTTTTTTTTTTTTTTTTAAAAAAGCTTTACCACTCTAAAACATAATTCCATTTTTAGTCTTCCTTATTGAGAGGATTTAAACATTTTTGCAATACAATATATCAACACAAGTTGGATCACAATTATATGGCAATATGTCTAGATATAGGCCCAAATATCCATGGTAGGGAATACAGATGTAATTGTTTTAGTTCTCTTCTAATCTACTAATTCTATAATTGAAACCTCCAACACCCTTACCTGTATTAGTGCTGGTCTGGCTATCTTGAGAATCGCTCTCCCCCATGCAGGACAGTTGCAAGCTGGACGAAGTCATGGAGGCTGCAGCGGCCGCGCTGGCGGCGGCGGCGGCTGCTGCTGCTGCTGCCGCCTTTTTCTTCTTCGCCTTCCTCTTTTCAGATGCCTGGGACCCTTCCTCTTCATCACTGTCACTTTCACTCACATCATCAAAGCCAAAGTATTTGATTTTGTAATTTGCACTGCCTGAGGCTGTGGGGTCCCCCTCAATTGCTTGGCCTCCATGCTCTTCATCAAACCCAAAAAACTCCAGTTTTGCAGCTTTTTTCGACTTGTTTTGGGTGGGCCGGAATCTAGAATTGTAGTACAAGATTAATACAAAAGATAAAACAGGAATCTCATATCTGAAACTACAGAGCAAAGGTTTAGCTTGCTGTTAGAACAAAGATCCTAGGTAAATCTGACAAACGTTACAATTTCAACAATGGCTGGCCAGAATCTATCCCTTCATCTCCAGAGATGTCAAACACAGGCCATCATTGTACAAGGAATACCAATACCAACAAAACAAACCTAAACTGCTCCTATCCTTAAAATCAAGGAACCTGCTCTTCTGCAACCCACTGTATTTATATTTATAATTCTCAATAAAATTGTACATGGTCAGAACCGATTCGCTGGATTAAAACAGTTGCACGTTTAAGATCTCCTTCAGAAATAAACTGCATGTTTTTTGATCTGGTACACTTTTTAAAAGTACATTTTCTTTTTAGGTAGCAGCACATCTATCAACAAAAGGTATGCAATTAGACTATGTCAAATTGCATATTACTGTACTATCTTCAACAGGATAAAAAACTACTTTTGCTGTTTTTTTTCATCTTACAGAATCTGACTTGGGTCACTTTTAGGCTGTACATAAATCTACATTTCTTATTGTTTTAAATTAGGAACCTGGCTGGTTTGGCTGCAGCGGCGATCTCAGTTTTCTTCCTCAGTCGCCCAGCCTCCCCTAGATCGGCCGGGGGGGCTGTGGTAAACTCGTCCATGCTCCGCTCAATGGTGTCCTGGATGGTGACATTGCATACAGACAGACATGACGGGTGCAAAACTGTGTAGTCTCTAGTCCTCCCTCTTCCTGTGTTAGCTGGTTTGACGGCCACACTGTTAGTCTTTGCCGATGACTGGCCTGTGCTGTCACCTAGTTTATTATCAGAGTTGTCTACAGGGGAAGACTGTTTGCCCTTGTTGGGCCGGCGGTACGTCCTGCAGTTGGATGGCCTAAGAACGGATTGGGAGACGACTTCTGCTTCGGTTGGCTCCCTGGGGATATCAATATCTCCACCACCAGCCTGATCACTTTGAGACTTCAGAGGAAAGTCACTGTCAAGGTGGGAGACAGGCTTCTCCACTTTGTTCTCATAGTTTGCCTCTGTCCCTTGCTTTGTGCTACCAGTCCATGTGGACTCTTTGCTTTTGCAGGTCTCAGGGTCGGGGGAGTCCGACCTAAAACCTGCACTCGACTGCCAACTATCGAAAGAGTCCTTAGTCTCCATCTTCAGTGTTGCTGTTTGACCACTGGGGTTTTTGTCACTCTCTGTTGCGTTCTTGTACCAGGAGGAGCTGTTCTTTTCAGCGCTTTCATTTGACCAGTTCTGTGGAGTCTTCTCTAAAACACAAAAAGAAAAAATAGAAACATAAGATAATATGAACTTAATGCTTTTGCAGACAGGTAATTGGTTTTACTATAACATTTCCACTGGTTTAACAGTTTCCCCAAATAACACTTTCTAATGGATTAGGAAATTATAAAATGGAGTAAATGTTTGGCAGTAAAAGGCTCTAACAGTCATAGCAGGTTCATTTAAAATGATTAGTCTATTATACTTGGAGTAAAATGACTAAGTACATTTGCCAGTAACATAACTATTTGTTTTTCAAATGTACTTGCACTGAACCAAGCTGTTTATTGCTACTGGCTGTAGCATCAGTTTAAAAAAATAAATAAATAAATAAAAGCCACATGAATACTGGTATACAGTAAATCCATGCAATCTGACCTATTGCACTGTGTGCACCAGGGATAAACAAAGCCTCCATTAGTCTCATACTGCTATGGGAATAAACCAGAATATCCTGATCTAACAATTAGCCTTACATGCACTACTACCATAGAAGAACATTAGAAGAAAGACATTAAGAAATGAATTAATACTAGATAGCTAAAAGGATTAATTTGTAAGTTTTGACTTGGATCTAAAATGCATTCAGAGTTAAGTGTTTTCATTCCAGATCAGTGGTCCTCAAAGTAATTTGGGCATAAATTGATCTTACTTGGCTGTATGCGTGCACGCTAACTATTGCTTAGGTTCTTGTCTTACACACTGCCTTCTTGCGACATATACAATAAATGAATAATATATATATATATATATATATATATATATATATATATATATATATATATATATATATATATATATATAGTTTTTTAGTGGGGTTATTCTTGGCTCACTCTGTCTCAGTGAGTAATTGTGCGAGTTGCGCTTATTCTTTAAATAATTTATATAAAATATGCAATGCAAATATTTGTAAATATCATGTTTACACAGATAACCGTGAATCAAAGTGTAGATACCGTCTCGCTTTGTTTCAATTTGACAGATTTGTCAACACTACTGTTTTAAAGATCGCTCATCTCCAGTACAATTATTCAGAGAAAGTGGATTCGTAACTAAATATACTAGTGTTTCCCTTGTCTAGTGAAATAAAAAAAGGAGATAGAAAATTACTTCTAAATACTGAAATCTATTATTTTGCTCAATAACAATCTGCGAAATTCAGTGCTTACCCGGCATATTAACACCCGCCTCTGCTCACGAATGCCTTCAATTTTCATGCAGAATACTATGAACAGCCTCTGTTTGTTTATGATTGGACAGTTGATGTAAATAAAATACTGTTGTCAATAAACAATCGTATTATGTTTATGGATTTGCAGTACATACCTTGTAACTAAAGTTAGTTAATATCAGAAACCCCCTCCCCCCTTTAAATTAAGGTTCAAGTCAGACATGAAGTAACTACAGTCAAAAAAGAAAAAAAAAGAAACAGAAACCATCAATTAAATTAAATACAGTGCGTACGGAACAGCCCAATCTGGACTTTTAATTTACAGTTCAAAGTGTTTTTTTTGGCATTAACTCAAACAGTGCTTTGTTTGCATTTGCAGTAATACACCTTTACACAAGGTGGAGGGTCTTTACAGATGAACTTCATTGACTAAGACAGCAAAATCTAATACAGTAATTTGTATGTATTCATCATTAAAATACAATAATGGTTTACACAAATAGGATGCTCTACCTAATCTAGGACATTCAAGAACACAGAAATGTGTGTCTGTGTGTGAAACTTTGCAATTACGCCATTTTAATATTTAGCTAAAAAATGTATCTCAAAGCATTAGTCTTTTATCATCCGGAACCCAAAGTTACAAGACCCCAATACGATCGCTATCGTAGGTCATAAGTGAAGGGCGCTCTTAGATTCTGCTAGAAGAGTTTTTTTCCAACCAGCGAAAATGGTTTATGAGATATTTACAGTAGTAGGAGGTATCAGATTTGCAAAATCATACTGAATAAGCTTCCCTCACAGGGATGCTTAATAAAATACTAATTCCAAGAAAAACAATGAAAAGAAGTGGGTGATGCAGTTCACGTACAACACTTAATTATCAATACTGGACAAGAAACACTGCTTCAAATTGACAATGCAACTTAGATTTGATTTTTTTCATTTTTTGGGGTGGGGGGGTGGGGATTTATCTGTTTTTCCTCCCCCCCATACAATCATTCTCCTATTACATAATTGTGTAGCTAGTTCCTTATGTGCAATCTTTACCTTTTCACAGTTCAGTGGGCAACACATTGTCTGATCAACCTAAATGGAAATATTATAACTTTTCATTGCCTGCGAACTCATGTCTGGTTAATTGATTACAAGGCTTGTTACTTTTTAGGAGGCCATTCATAAGGTGGTCATGAAAGCTTTTTCATCGATGGACTATAAACTGCATTAAGGTCTGACAATAGATGTATACAGAAAAACATTTGAGCAACATGACAGCAAAAGCCACACCGCAACTGAAACATTGTGAATACTGTCAGCACTTTCACTAAAATCACACACACTTCCAAAACAAAACTGCAGCCAACATTTCATCAAGTTCAAGTTTTTATCAAATAAGGTGAACATACTTACAAAACTAAACAGTTTATTTAATTGAAATTGTCAAGGCCACTGCAAGACTGAAGATGGTGCAGAATTGAAACCATCTGCAGGGGTCAGAAGTCAAGAACTTCCTCCAACATGTAAGTGGAACCCCATAAATCAACTGTAAAAACACTACTTTAAAGTGTGCAACTGTATCCTTGATATGGGGTTGAAATAATGTAGCAGGGAACAGGTTCATTTTTCCTGGACAACACCAGTAATTGAACTTAAGACCTAGAATACAGTTGTGTACCAAATATTAAGAGAATAACTGAAAGTACGTTCTCTGAAATTCCACGCAATTGCTAAGTAATTATTTTATTTGAAGATGTTCATAAAACAACCATGCATTGCTAGGCCATCCTCATTTGTAGAATAAACACAGTACTCCATGAATGTACGTGGTGTATCCTCTAGATATAAAAAGGAGGGACCCATTGCTTTTTAAAATGGTTTAGTTATGTTTTAAGTAACATTGCAAAATATTCAGCTATTCATCTGGATTTGGAAAGAACATGAAAGCATTAATCCTAACTACTTAAAAATTAACCAGATTGCTGGCAACAATTAACTTCCCTACTAACCAAAAAGGGCAGAGGGGCCACAGAGCACTACATTTATACACAACAAAAAGAAACACATTGCCAGACATGCTCTGTGCAAGAGAGCATCTGTAGTGAGATACAAGTTACTGGAGTTCTGTGCGCTCATCAGATATATGCCCATGTCACGAGTTTTATAAACTGGTAGCGATCTGTTGAATTTATTTTTGGTTTTCACATTGTATTTTATAATCCAATTTATTTTTGCTACTTGTTGGCTGAGCACACTCTTCACTCCCAACTGCATAGCTTGCCACTGGTCATAAGTGAGCTTGCAGCGGTCCCAACACAAGAAACGTACGACCTGTAGCTATACAATTTGTCAGTGAAGGGATGATATAAAATTGCACAATTCAAAGTATTCACCTGGAATTTTTTAGCAGCTGGGGAACCTCAACTAGCAGATTTCAGCTAGACACCTTGACAAAGAGGACAGATTTTTCTCTTAATCTTGCCGATGCACCTTATATACAATCCTTTATCTAGGGCTGGGACAATGGTGATTTTTCTACCAAATCGATGCATGGTTTTCTAAAAGAGACCATACATCTATTTTTTTCGTAAAACAAATGAAAACAATAATGCAGAGAATAACAAAACACATGTTTTCAGTTATCTGATGTAAGCACGAAAATGAAATGTTTCTGCAGCTAAACTGTCTAATTTCAGAGTAAAATAAACCTTACATTTCCTATTTTCTAATATAAATCCAACGATGCCCAACGAGTTTTTCACAAATGGTTAAAATGACTCTTACCTTAAGATGTCTCGACTGACAACAACGGGTCAGAAAAATCGAAATACAAAAAAATGAAGAGGGAACACTAATCAACTAAACTTTAAACTATTCACAAGCCCAACTTATTTTACAAAGTCCAGGTTCCGGAATAACTTACTTTTTGTTTTGGTTGAGAAATGGATAGTATCCACATTCTCCAGTTTCAAAGAACAGAGTTTGTTAGCTATCATCCTGGCCTTGCTGAGCAAGCAGACGTTCAAAACATACAACATACCATGTTCAACCTTGTTAGCACATCCTGTATTAACTTTAGCAGTGCCTTTTCTGTGTTCAGCATTTCTGTTTGTTTTCTATTTAAAGCACTTGTTGCCAGCTCACTTTTTTTATTTTTTTATTTTTTTAAAAACACATGCAACCAACCAGTCTTGCTGTTGCCACTTATGTGTGTAGTGATTAAACATCCTCCAAACTGTTCTGAATGCATACGTTTACATTGTGCCCTGCACAGCTCACTTGCCACGCCATCAAAAGGTGCCCCAGTATGATCACTTGCATGAGTAAGTAAAGACATTGCTCTGCAAATGTTTACAGCACTGTCATGGATACAAGCTATTCTCTTCTAAGCCAAATTCTGTGTTGATTCGATCGGTCTTTCTGCTAAATTCACAGCTGTGTGCCAGTCATTCAATTTTCTTGTTGCTAGTACTTTTGATTCAAGTTCAGAGTCATGTAATGGCAGGTCACTGTTAAAAAGGATTCCTGTGCCATGCTTGGCCATACACTTGTAGTGATGGACAATGAATCCCACTCCTCAGATAAATCTAAGCTTTTCTTTTACACGTTCGTGATTCAGATCAATCCATTTCAAAACTGTCTTTTGACAGGGTACTTTGGCTCGATTTTCTTTCTAAAATACAATGCCACTGTAGGCAGTTCTTTTTTTTTTTTTCAGTATTCACACCGTGGTATTTTGTTGGGTGGAGCCTCACTAAATGGTCCCAAAGGTTTGTGGTATTGCCGTAGAAGCGCAGCACAGTTTCACAATGTTCCATTTTACATTTCCATTTTGAGCTTTAGAAAAAAAACTTCCAAATGTCCGATGGCATTGTTAATAATTTAACCGAGAAACTTTAATCCTGTAGCGGCTATCTGGCATTTCACTGGGTTCGTTCTGTTCATACTCTTGAGTTCCCGGGTAGGTTAATTCTAGAAACGCGCGTGTGTATGTGTCTTGGGAGGAGGTTGAAAGAAATGGCTAAACAAAGGAAGCAAAGGCAGGGAACTAGAGTAAAGTTTTACATAAATTAACTTTGTCCTAATAAAATTGATTAATGAAACGACACGTGGTTTCAAGTTATTAAATTCTGTTTTGACCCATCGATGGATACTTGATCGATTTGATGCATTGATCCATCGTCCCGGCCCTACCTTATCACATATAGATGAGATGCTGCTGCAGGAGTACTGGGGCTGAGCAAGTCATATCTAATGCCCTCAATCTCAAGGTTAGAACATGAAATTAAGTTTTCTGTATCTTGCTCCTGATGTCTTGGGGCCCAAGTGATATGAAGGATTGTGGTCCAACAGGATTAAACCAAGCACTCTTGAGATAAGTAGGCCTATGTTAAAAGCATTTGTAGTTTGAATTATTGCAGTATTTTGATAAAACAGTCATTAAGCATTATGATGGCACCCCAGTTAATATCCATGCATGGATTTAAAATTAATCCATTTATTTAAAACTAAAAGGGATTGCTAGATAAAGAAAGCGCTTTGGAGTCTCTAGCTCAGGAGCAAAGTTATAGTTAATAGCATTGAAAATTGTTAAAAACAAATACAAAAAACAGAAGTTGTCATTGTTTTAATGCTAAAACTGTAACACTGATGCTGGAGACATGCTAATGGCCCACTTCCGTTTTAATTTAATTTTGACAATTGAAAAAAAAGGATGGGAAACACTGCCCATCTGGCAACATGATCATAATGAGATTTTCTTCCCATGAGTGCACCACTGATTTACCTCCACCCTCGATACGGAAAACCACACAATCTTTTTTTTTTAAATTTGTATTTGCATGTTTAAGATATCTGCCAATGGCTTACACTTCCAGGCCAAATTCTTGCAATCATTATACTGACTATCCTGTTTAAGCCCAAGCAGCTATTTGGATTAATTTCTTTGTGATTAACTTTCAAACAGGTTTGAGGACTATAGCAATGTAGACAAGTATGCAAGCTATGAACACTTATGGCAAGTGGGTCAACATTCTGTACATCCAGTTATTCATTAGATCGCTGATGAGTGGCGAAATTGTCCAGAAAAATTAGGTTGTAATAAATGAACTTCCCACTGTGGCTGAATCAGGGCATAAAACTGACCACAGCGTGTGGAATAAGGGTCAGTGTTTCATAGTTTTCTTGTAGGGACAGAGATTAGTTTAGGGATTTTTAGATCCCAACAAACATAAAAAGAAGCAGTGTCAAAAGGACCTATTATAGTAGGAGCAGCAAGCCCCCCTGTTCACAACATCTTTTGTTTTTAGTTAATTTTCACAGTGTTTATTTAGCTATTTTGTATTTCTGTTTTCCTATGTTTTATATGTAGTGGATTGTCAGCCTAGCGAATACTATGAATTGGTGATAGCAGCCAGCGGCTCTTCCCGTCTTTCAGTGGTTGCTTCCACACCCTCCCTACCATGGGTTCTTTTTTGGTTTCTTTGATAAACTTGTTGTGTGCAGTTTGTAAAACGCAGGTGAATTTAAAAAAAAAAAATTGTTTTTGTGCCTCACAAACATGACTAAGATGAAACAATCAAGTCAGTGATTAAATGTAGGCCACACCTGAAGTGAGGCTTAAGTTTTAAGTTCCTTTGACGCAATGATGCATCTGTGCAACACTTTGCAAACCAGCAATCCAGATGTAAGTGGCAACAGGTGATGTCAACACTAAGGTTTTTGTCAACATTCACAAAAAAATATAAAAACCAGGAGAACGCCTCAAATTGAAATGGAAAGGTTTTAAATACTTCAAGTAACCATAAATTCCACAAAAATAGAGTCCCTAGGTAGTAGGTAACACTTACCTTTCGAACGATCATCCAGGAAAAAAAAAAAAAGGAATAACTGGTTGTACAGAACTGAAGTTTGTGCTTTAACCATTTTTGTATTGTCTGACGTATCTAGAACCAACACTGTTCCTACAGCTATATAAAAGCCTTCACTGCCTATTTCTCCTAATCCATTTATTAAAATACTTCCAATTTCTGTTGGTGTTTGTAGCTAAACAATGATTTAATTTCAACAAGTGGAATAGTTGTGAGCCCAGATTTTCCCCAAAGGCTTGGTTCTAGAAAGTCACTGCAGTTTTTCTCCAATGTGTTATTTCTTTTTAACTCTGACCCCGTTCACACTTACTGAGCCGGCCTTGGGCCATCTCTGGGCCGGCTCAAATTTCCATTCACAGTTGAGGTTTTAGGGGCCCTAAGTGCGTTCACATGTGGCTGAAAAGGAAGCTTAAATTGCGACTAAGCGCTTGTCGAGAATGTAAACAGTGACGTAAACACTGCATTCTCGGAAGTCAACATAAGAGATTGAGCTTGGAAATTTGCAAACGTAAATATGGCCATCTTACTTTTTGCAACACTGTTTGTACTGTACTTATTGGATAAGATACGATAAAGGCGTATGTTGACAGTGCAGTCGGTTACTGTGGAAAGAAGCGATTGTGTTGGATCATGTGTAAATGCAGCAAACAAGGACGTTTACATTAATCACAATACAGATTATTATATTAATGGTGACTAACTATGCAACGGCGTATGCATTATTTATCAATATTGAGATTTACAATCTTAGCTATAATCTGAAATGTGTGTGTGTGTATGCATATATATATATATACACACACACACACACACACATATATATATATATATATATACATATATATATATATACACACACACATATATATATATATAGTAAGTTTTATCGTTTTAATGAAAGCTGTATGATGAAGAAATACTTTACCATTCATGACTGACCCATCATCATCGTCAAAAGTGTCTGTGTATTCAGTGCATTCCCCATAGCCATTTTCCGGGCTGGAGATCGCCGTAGGTCCCATAGAATCCAAGATCCGTGGTTGGTTTATCTCTGGCCTGCTGCTCAGTATTTCAGAGTTCTCTGAAAAACTTGCAGGTTTTTCTCTGAACTCCACTCAAAACAGCGTATGTGATAGTCCCTTGCACCACAGAGATAACACAGGCATAAAGGAGATAGCTGCTTCTGCACCCAGTGCTCAAAGAATATCACAGACATTTGCAGAGCTTTTTGAGATGTTACAGTAATAAAATGATGACTTGGATCACATTACTGAGGCGTTTGGTGATAAAACGAGTGATCAGGAGAGGATTTATCAGCACGCACGTCTATAAAGAGATATGTGAAAAATACAGCGAACAAGGGGTGGGGCTTGGCTGGAGATACAGTACCGAGTGTACTTTTGTGAATCATTGACTTTTAAACCTTTTACTCTTTTTAAAAAAAAAAAAAAAAAAAAAACAGCACATGTAAAACAAACAGCACGTGTGAAAATAAATTGGACCTGACATGCCTGACAAGCGCTGAATAAATGGATCGCTAAGGGTTAATTTCTGCGTCGTCCCAGTTGCTACCTCTTAAAACCGACATTGTTTAATCTACTACGCTCGACCTAGTAGGGGAGTGGTTTGAGCTACGTCACCACATTGACACGATAAGGCCGGCCCAGGGCCTGCATTGGGTTCACGCATACAGATAGGCCGGCCGAGGCGGCATTGCATACTTTAGGCCGCATCAAAAAGCTGGTCTAAATTTCACCCGGCCCAGGGCCGCCTTTTCATTTTTCAAGCGTTCACACAAGATAAGGCGGCCCTGGGCCGGCCTAAACAACAAGTGTGAACAGGGTCTAAGTCTCATGTAGGAGTTAATGTCTTATGAATACTTGAACAAGTACTTTTTTTTTTGCTTGGTTGAATTAAGAACCCTTATGTTTTGAGACTGGCGTACAGATCTAACAGATCCACCAGATTAAATGCCTTACCTGCAGTGGTGTAGCTGCTGAAGACACTGTTTCCTTCCTCTGGAATCTTGTTTGAACTCTTCTCCTTGATCCCGTGCACAGCGGTGTCAAAAGCAGATATCCTACCGGTGGCAATGGCATCTGTGCCGATAGGCTGACTAATCCTGCTATTGGCCTCCAAGACGGAGGTAAAGTTCTCAGACGTCACAGTCTCTGCAGCCTGCTTACCGGATGGTGCCTTGGCCTGTGCAATACTGCGGGAGGTGACAGGCTTGGAATCCTCATCACTGTCAAAGCCAAATGGATCTTCAGATGTCTCTGGCTCAGTGTACTTTACCCGTTTGGGGACCTCAGTCACCTCCGGTTTGAAGTTGGGCCGCTTCGATCCCACCTGTGCCTTGAAGGTTGTCTCCCCCCACTTGGTACTGAGAGTGGCTCTTTTGTTGGAGACGACCTCATCAAACTTCGAGCTGCCGTTCCCACCCTTCCGGCTGTAGGTTTTACCAAATCTTGATGTCATTATGATGTGTGTATCATATTCTCTGTGAAACAGAAGGAAAGATGAAGGAGAAGAAAGACCTAACATTGTTTCCATTTATGTAAAGCAAGGGGAAAATATATGTACACCTGCACATTTTGTTTTTGCTCTCATCAGATGTATCCAAGAGTCTTGTAGCAAACATAGTTTACTCATATTCCTGCTTTCTGATTTATATTTCATAACTGTATTGGACAGTTAAGGCCGGTTCACATTGGGCATACGATTCATACGAACGCATCACCTTGTGTTCAAAAGGACCTGTTGCCAGATCTCATCTTCTCTATGCTAAGTTTGTGACGTCACTCGCGTTCAACCAATCACATTGGAGTTCAAGTTCAAACTGCTTGCAAGTTCAAATGGTGTAATGACTTTAATTTAAAAATAACAATTTAACAATAGATAATGAATGACTAAATGCTAATTGAGCAAGTACATTGTGGTCCATGGCTGTATGATACATGAAGGCCACATTATGAAAACAACATTACAAAAGAAATTCCTGGCAGGCTATTGCGAAAGCCTTTAAATCCAAATGGTGACCAATCAGAATGAATTAAAGCAGGGAGAAGATCACTGAATGTGAACTACAGCCTGGGTTGGTTTGTATGAATCGTATGCCTAGTGTGAACAAGCCTTTAGAATGATCTGTAAAGAGTAGCAATCACTTAGAGAAGCTGATGCTTTTTGCTACAAAATGAATGCCACTGCTGATAATTGTTTAATTAATTTAAAACTGGACAGCAAGCTGTGTATTGTAATTGAAAAGCAGTATGCCTAGCAGTTGCTATACAAATCCCATAATCATACAGTATGTTATTTCATCCCACTCACTACATTTTCTGTAATTGATCTCATGGCAAACTGCTTCAGGTAATTTATTATTTTTGTTACTGGTGATATTTTCACATCTCTGCTCTTTACATGGCAGGGCATAGACTTTGTTATTGGGCTGTTTTTGTGAAACACTTTCAAGTTATTAAAAAAGTTGCTAGAAGACAAACTCAACACTAACTGACCTTTTATTATGCAGGCTTTCCAGAATGCAACATTTTTTTTTAAAAAATAGATATTTACTGTATAACAATATACAAATGCTTGACAAATTAACAATTTAAATCAAAATGCAACCAATAGTAAATTAACTAGTAGTAATTAATATCACCGATAGCATCACGTTGCCAATGCGGTTTAAAACAACTTTATTTGTGCAGTATTTAATAATCGAAAAACAGAATGACAATTTCGAGATTGCGATACCGGATTACATACAGTTTAGTAAAAGGACTCACACACATTTAATGCAATAGCCTACCCAAGTGACCTACTTCACCGTTTATCCTAACAACTGTAATACACCTTTATTCTTCATATAAAATGAATGTATGCTCATCCAAGTAAATGTAAATAACACAACTACATGCGTAATTCACACAAAATGCGAGAATATGTAACTTGCGCTCCTAAAATAGTAATTTTGCTTCAGGAGCAAAGCACTGTTTACACTTTGTTAAACACACTTTCTGACGCAGACCTGTTTTGCAGTCTTTGTTTCCAGCAAACTGCTATTAGTGTGTTAGTGCATGAATTCAGACAAATCTGGTAACCAATGTATGTACTGTATTTACCCTACTGACTACGACTACAGAAAACAAGTATATAAAGACTGCGTCATCAAATCACCATATGCCTGAACTACTTAACAGAATACAATATTACCGTTTAATTCCTTAAAAAGGTTTAAAATGGTATCCATAAAGACTAGTCAAACGCTTAAAAAAGAACTCAAATGATGGTATCAGAAAATCGATCAGCTACAATTCGCACGATTTGTTACATTTTGAATTTATTAAAACAGACATGTTTTTATAAACGTCAGGATAACATTTGACCCTTTTCCACCATCCAGCTACAGTAAACAGTGCAAGTCGTGCTTCACACATCGCTATTTCAGACAAATAATACTATATTATATATAATGTGTGTGTGTGTGTGTGTGTGTGTGTGTGCGTGTGTCACTGCAGCGTGATCGGGACACGTGAAGCAAAGACATCTGGATGTTTACGAAACAATATAAAATAGCCTTGGTGTTTTTAAGTCTGTTCTTTTCTCAGGCCTGACACGGCTGCTTCTCTTGTCACCGTTACTTGCAGACGTCCCCGTTCCCAGAGAGTGATAGTCGGCTTTCCCATCAACCTCCGCTGTTTCTAGTTGTAGGTCTATAGAGGCGGAAATTATTCAGTATATATTTACAGGCAAGAAACCAGGGACTCGGCACCGAAGGAAATAGGACCGCGCCGTATTGCTTCCACTTCCCCAGGCAGTGTTGGGAAGCCTCTCAGCCGGGTACTCACCTCACTCACACTCCGAGACGGCCGCTTCTCTACAATCGCACCCGACGGGGCCTCCTTCACTCTCGGCTTCCTCCCACAATATAAACAAACCGGGAACTATTTCCAGCGACGGCGGCGGCGGTAATCCTTTCGCTGACTACGACGAGAACTATGCCTCCAATAAGATATAAAGTTTGTTTTCAAAGTTCTGTTCTGGCTATTTTTATTTATTTATTTCAAACTCGGCTGACTCGTTTTGGCTGCGCCGCTGTCTTCCATTCGAGTTCCCCCCTCCCTAGGTTTTGCAGCCAAAAGCGTCGTCACGTCGCTGCAAACCCCAGTCGTCCAATCGCGCCGCACTATGTTAGGAAGTGGCCCCCCTGCCGCCACTGAGGAGAAGTAGAAAGCGACCAGGGGATTGGTAGTAGGAGAAAGGAAACGGTTTGAGTTTGAGGTTGAAAATGAAAAAGAAAGGGAGGGGGAGGGGTGGAAGAGCGGGAGGGGGTCGAGGGGAGATACGCGTCCTGGAATAGACGTCATCACGTAGCCACAAAGTGTTCTGGGATTTGTATTTTTCCTACAGATGCAATGCTCTGGCAGTAGCGTTAAGATATTTATTACAGAAGGACAGCTCACACTGCAGTCAACTTAGAACACAATGAAGACTAAATTCAGTAATATTAAGTAATTGCTAAATCTTGGATATATTGATTTGAATTTATCAGACAACATACCATAGTCTAAATCTAAAGCAATTTAAAGCATACGGCCCAAATACATCATTGATATCACTAAATAACAAATCAACGACCTGTTTGCGGTATAGTTAATATATTTATTTCATTCTAAATTTTCTGGCATTGCTTGTGCAGTATTTGAGTCACACGCCGACTGACGGATTTAAACTTTCCCAGCACGCTTTACGCTCGTCCTGCTCTGTACAAGATCAAGAATAACCCTATGTACGGGACAAAATGTGTAATTCACATTTTAAACGGCAGCTCTAATTTGCTGCTGAACCACATCTAAAATCAAGTAAACAAAATTGAATTCATTTTGTTAAAAACTGGTCTGCGCTGCCGCCTTGCGTAAGTTTTTGGAATTACCGCATATAGATCTGTTTATATAGGTCAGAAAGGAAGCATAACATCCATACCAACCTGTCAACATTTGTGTTTTCAAAATACGGGAGCTTTAATAAACTTAACTCTAATACCTGTCAACTTTTGAAAATGCAGAAATCGAGAAGGGCGGGGGGAGGATGCACGCGCGTGGCTAAGTATGTGAATTCGCCTCGCGCACTGAATGCAGACCAACCACTCTCTTTGAAGACATGAAAGCTTTGCAAAAGGGAGTTTAACAGTAGAATACGGGATCAAATGTCCGGGAGAAGGATCCAAAATACAGGAGACTCCCAGTGAGTACGAGAGAGTTGACAGTTTTGAACATCTTATGTTAACTTGTATAATTCCAATGTGTAAACTCGTGTTATATACTGGATTTAAACAGAATAAGGACGTATACAGACTTTTACAGTAACGGAATCCGTAATATTCACAGTACGTTTAATATTGTCAACATTCAACTGCGTGTTCTGTTTATTTGTGTACGGGTCCTTATTTATTTTTGCATGGGGTTAGATTTTCAAGGAGACAAAAGGTTCATTTGTATTAAACAAAGACAGTTCTGAAGTTCGCAAAGTACCCCCTGTCCTCTGTCAACGTTCACGTTTCCATGGCTACCGAGTCCTGGTCTCCCGGGTAACAGAAAGCGAGAGTCCGCGGGGGATGACAGAACAGAGCAGGAAGAATGACATTGATTAACTCTCAGAAAAGTAATCTATGAAGTAAACACACCGCGCAACAAGCCAGTTATGCCAATTTCTGAATTTCAGCTTGCTAACACAAACATATCTAGGAGGATATTTTTCTTTAGAAACAAAAGGAAACTACTTCAGCAATTCTGACTTGATCAAAGAGTTTATTGGGTTGAAGTCGACCATGGCACAGGTTTTGTCCATTGGTAGGAGTGCAAACACTGAACCATTCATTCCAAATATTTCGCATGTGCCACCTCTGAGATATCTTAGATCACCATCTACCTACCCTAGGTAAGTATTTTATCAGTTTGTTGTTCAATTAATTAATTATTAATATTTTTGTTTTTGTTCTTATTTACATGCCTACCCCTTAGGTCAACAAGTAACTGAGCGGTTGTTCAAACGGTTTCTTCTTAAAGCACATTTGAGAGTTACTCAATATCAGGAGGAAACTGACAATTTGGATGACCAGATCCAACCTGCCAGCACATTTTAAGCCCCGTTTCATGTGCCTCAGCAAAAATAAGAAAGTTAGCATAATTTTATTTGAGGGACACATATGTCCCTTCTACCTTAAAGGGTTAACATTAATTAATATGTCTAATACTCCTGTACTAGTAGTACTGTATTAATGTTAGTATTATTATGTTGTTGTTCCCATTAATACAAATGTTAGTGATAATACTGTATTATTGCACTATACTGTATATTAAATAAATAAGAATAATTAGGCTATATATATATACATATATTACATGCATATTGTCCATAAACACTACCTCTTGCAGCATCAGTTTTACAAACCACCACTTTCACAAGTGAATCCATGTACCTACACTTTTGTGCCTCATTGTACACTTTTGATTTCTCTGCTAAATATCTGTGAAGATACAATGCTACAGAACAGGCAAGCCACTGGTTAAGAGTCC
The DNA here is from genome assembly GCF_017654505.1 of Polyodon spathula. Classification (NCBI taxonomy): domain Eukaryota; kingdom Metazoa; phylum Chordata; class Actinopteri; order Acipenseriformes; family Polyodontidae; genus Polyodon; species Polyodon spathula. Next base: position 6,367,657 of record NC_054546.1, on the reverse strand, counting down.
CTTGTGCTTTCATTGAGATGTTTAAAATAACCAGGGAAAGCCATCCTGTTTTACGGAAATTGTGCGATAGTCCAATGAGTTTAATATACCCTTTTTACAGAATTCCAACAAGAACAGCACACTATAGCCGTGTCAAGGCAGTCGTTCACTTTGATCCCAAGCAGTTTTCTTCCCTTTCAGTATCTCAATATATTAAACTGTATTGTAAAAATTCAAAACAGGAATTTTGAAATTAAAGCTTTGTGAATCCTGACACAAACTGTAATAAAAAAAAAAACATTGTTTCCCCTGTCTTGCAGATATTTGATGAAAGCACCCTATATAGCAATTGAAAATAGTGCTATTCAAGAGGAAGTCAAAGTAAGTTAAATAACTAGATGAGGTTAAACTTTTCTTGCCTGTAGAATAAGCACTACATAGGCAAGACATTTCACCCAGCATCTCAGCACAGCATGCAAATGATCAAAAAGCTCTGTGGTTCTTGTGCCATGAGGGGTGACATGTGTAGACAGTACAATAAATAATAATAATAATAATAATAATAATAATAATAATAACAATAATAATAATAATAATGCAATGGTAGATAATTCATGGTTTCTGAAACCAATCCGTTCATTTTCAGGTCCCGTGCTCTCGAAGGTGCCGCCTACGAAAGCAAGCAGGCCTCACCAACCGCTGGCAGTTGCCAGACCAACTGGGCAGTGACTTTCTAGGAAAGTCCCAGGCGTTTAAAGCAGTGAGGGCCGGAGTAGTTAATGACTCTTTGAAGAGAATTATGACAGGTATGCAACACAACTGTTTAAGATTGTTCTTCACCATTACAAAATGTTTTGACACACATCCTTGAAAGCAAAGAAATGGGGGGGGGGTCTTTATTATCCAGAAGGATTGTGTCGTACTGTTGAACCTCTCTGCCATCAGATATCTGTACCGTGAAGCTATGTGCTTACTTGCACACTGCGACAGTCTCAATTCTGCTGATCCGCTGCCAACACTTGTCTTTGTCATAAGAGTGTTATGCTAAGACAGTGCCAGCGAAATCTGCACGTAGAAAAGTGACAAGCGAGACATGCTATTAGGGATATGACTCTGGCGTATCTGCCAACAAGCATCTCCAGTAAGACACTCTATAGGAGAAACTGACCAAATCAGTAGTATGTAGACTTTCAGAAAAATAGTTTGTATAGACAGACCTTAGCTGTATGGAATGTTCTGGTCTTTCAAGTAACTGACATTTAATGATCTAAAATGACCACTATCTATTATTGGCCTCCTCAATAAGATCATTCAATAAGGGCAGCATAAGCGTTTGAGCATGTCCATTTTAAAGTTGGTAGAACATCATTCAAACGAATATTAATGGATGTCAGCAAGTTTATATTCCTTATGCCGTTGTCAAAAGTTAGAACAAAAAAGACATTTGGCAGTCTAGCAAGAGAGATGGTGTTTATTTTTGGTGTAAGTTAGTTTAGTTTAGTTTATTAGTTTATTTATCACTAATACAAAGAGAGACCTAAATATTATATACTCAATAAATTATAACAACAGTACAACAAAAAAATAATTCCAAACATTTACTATGCATCCAAATATTTAATTCCAACTTAAACAAATTAATCTCAAGCACTGGTGACACTGAACAGCAAAGTTAAACTGCTAAGGGCATTCTATAAGCCCAGGGCTGTACCATAAGAAATTATACTAACACAGTCAAAGGCGGTAAGGAATGACTGTCAGAGCAGCTCTGTTCACAGTCCCGCAGGAGATATGGTGTGTATTGTATTGTCACGAGAAGAATGACAATTAACTCACGCCCAGTCTGAATGGACTGACACAATTTTCTGGGCATCTCTAGGCTCAGGTTATGTTTAGAAGCTGTATCCTCTCCTCTTTTACCTTCCAGCTGACTTCCCCTTGTATGTGCATGAGGTGGAGGTGTTCTGTGACCCTGTGCCTCACCTTGCAACGTCATCTTGTGGAAGCACTGCACCCACGAGCACCAAACGATGGTACGGCAACAGCATTACCGTGTTAAACGCTACACCTATACAATGCTAAAAACATTATGCAGCGAATTGTAAATGACTGATTGACATTAAACATAAAGGATAGAATTAAACTTCTTGAAATGGAGGTCATAAAGGGTTAACAAGAAAAAAACAAGACTACTATTGCATAGCAGTTTCACCCATTCCAAGTTTTAATACAAGCTTGGTTAGTCCCAGTGTATAGGTAACACGCTTATTAAACTCATAGTAAAATCAGGAATGGATCAAACTTCTATGCAAAGGGAGTTCCATTCCTGGAGAAGCTTTTTAAAATCAGGTATTTTATTATTGCTAAAGTTATCCAGACTTTATTTTTGATCATCTAGTCAAATACATTTATTTTTCAAAAACTAGATTTGATTACAGAATGGAACCAATGTGATTAACATCCCATATACTCCAAAAGTGCTTTTAATATGTGTATACCATTCATTTACAACAGTGTTATATTTTGACAGTGTTTTTACCAAGTTATACAGATTGAAATTCTTTTCTGGAGCATATTATCTCCTACTCCTAGTGACTTTTGTGTTCTCTGTTAGTGTGAGACTGCCTGGCTCGGCAAGACCCGTAACTCCGGAAGACCTTTTCCACTATCACTCCAGAGGAGTGGCACAAAAAATAGGTCAGTCAAAGAGTGGCTTTGTAAATACAAGCACAGCAATCACAGTCAAAGAGTGGCTTTGTAAATACAAGCACAGCAATCACACAGGACTAACCTGGGGAAAAAACAAGTTTCCTTGCAAACATTTTGCTTTTATTTACTGAACTGATAAATGTTACTACTACTACTACTACTACTACTACTACTAATAATAATAATAATAATAATAATAATAATAATAATAATAATTCATTACAGATGTGGTACTTGAATGTCTGGGCAGTTTTTGGGAACTGCATAGCCCTTATTTAACAAAATCCAGAGTACTGACTGAACTGTTCACATCAGCCAACAAACAAACAGGAAAAACCGTCAGTAACAGCCCAGGTAAGTACTCTATATATGTCTGTATGTATGTATGTGTTAGTGTATGTATGCGTGCATGTGTGTGTGTACATGAGTGTGTGTGTGTATGTGTGCATGTGTGTGTAAGTGTGTGTGTGTCTCTCTCTCTCTATCTCTCTCTCTCTCTCTATTTTTATCGATGGGTGTCCTTGCAGATTACCACTGTTTCAGCAGCAGTGACAAACCCCACAGAAAGTGTGCCAGTCCCCTATCTCAGCGTTCCTCTAGGGGGAGGTACAGAACCAACTCAGACAGGCAGCTGCACCAGCCCAGGAGACCCGTCGTGCTGAAACTCAATATCCAGGACCCGGACATTACCAGAGATGGTAAACACACCCGCTCTAACTTACTGGTGCCTTGTGAAATGATTTCCTTATTTTTTGTTTGTTTGATACCCCCAGTGTTCTAAACAAAATGGTATGTATTTTACACTGATCAATATAAGACCAATAGCAAGCTCCAGAGTTAAGTGGTGATGGGTGTATCTTCTTACAGTACACCGTAGTTTGATCTTTAGAAATGAGTTTGATCTTGTATGTGCAACATATGATGCTTATGTATTTTAGAGGATAAAACAGAAACATAAGAACACACAGCCCAATTAAGCAGCAAAACCATCTGTCCGTCTGTCTCAATGTCTCTATCTCTGCCCGAACTCTTTGCTCACTAACATTTGACATAGTCAGTATTCAGAATAAACATTCAGCTCATGTAAAACCAAATATTCAGTATGCTGGAGGTCAGTATAACAAAGGATAAAAGCAAAGCTGCAGGGACTGAATTCTCATAGCTTCCCCCAGTGTTGATGATTTTACACCCCTGCTGAACCACTTGGATGACAAAACAATGAAAGGCTTGCTATCCCACTGGCAATGTGCCTCTGACACCTGTAATGCTCTGCTGTTCCTCAGCGCTGGCAGTGGCCTTGCAGAACCTGTACTTCTCCAAGCCTGAGGTGGAGGTGAGGGAGGCGGCAGGGGTCTTAGCTGCCGCAGCCGAGCTGGCCTTTCAAGCGCTTTTCCAGGGGTAAGCCACTGCCCATCTGCTGTACCTTGTTCAGCATAGGAAGTGTAGCGGTAAATAATGTTAAAGCTCTACCTTTTGATTAATAATAACAAGCTAGCAATACTGTTGGATAAGATTATGTAACTTGGGCATTTGTAAGAATCCTTATGATTACTGTATAAAATGACATAAAGTTTGATGCAGGTAATGTAAAAAAATGACTAGTCCTTGTTAATAACTGTCAAAATATTTAATACAAAACAAAATGGAACCTTAAACTGAAGTGTTACTATTTTTACTTGTCTGTATTCTGGGAGAAAGAAAATATTTAATAAAATAAGTACACACAAAAAAGCCAAAGCTTTATTCACAGTGGTCTGTTTTGATAGGTGCATATCTCTAATGATGAGCAGCATCAGTGCATCCACGGTGTGTCAGTTTCACTACATGGCTTGTAAGGTAAGATCACTGGATGTGAACACTGAGACAGCCCCCTGTGAGTACACAGCATCAGACACAGGACTCAATTTCCAGGGGAAACAGAAACTGATACATGTGCACTGCAATGAAGGAAGAGAAAAGAAAAAAACACTTTTGCTATTGGAACAGTAGAGGGAGTCTTCCTGTTTTTTTTTTTTTTTTTATTTAGAACAAAGCACATTGATTTAGCTGCACACTAAGACTATGGTCAACCAATCAAAAACTTAATCCCACTTTGTCTGTGTGTGATTCACTATGTGGAATGAAGCACATGGTGTTCTTTCCCTTGATCATTGTTATTATGATTATTATTATTACTTGCATACCTGGGCTGTTTGTTTGTTGACTGATACATTTTGCTTGCTTACCTTTTGCGTTCTGATCTTATTCTCATACAGTCCTACAGAACATGCAACAATCAAGTAATGACAGTACCAATGCTTCTCGACTGTATTTCTCTTCAGTACAGGGAGGAGGCGCTGTTGACTGCCTGTGAGAGGTGGCTGGAGCTGAACCTTGTTCCACAGCTCCAATCAGGAATACACCTGCGAAACCTACCACACGACCTGCTGCAGAAACTGCTCAAATCTACCCGGTCTTTCATGCTTTTTGGTTTATATACGCAATACAGTATTTTAAGGCTGTGTCTGGAGAATATAAAGTGGCCTGATTTAATGATAAGCCACCAATGTCAACCCCTTCAACTGTAACTAACATGTACAGTAATTGGACTGTATGATAGACTGCAGTTTTATACACTGCTTGTACACACTTGTTATTACGCACCGTGCTGTGGAAGTATTTTGACAATCTATTGCACATGCTGGTTATATAAATTTGCTTGGCATGTGTGTGCTGCTGCCATGGAAAAGTCTGTTGTCATCCATCATAGAAGTGGGGTGTGTCCCTGTTATCTCATTGATAAAAGGCGTCTTTGTGAAGAGTGGTTGCTTCTTTAGGCAGGTCATGCAACATCACTTACTTGTGCTACAGGTACCTAGCCTAGAGGACCCATGGTGGTAATGCTGAAATCTTGGGGGTGGCACAAAGTGGAAGAAATAGCATTAGTAGTTCTTACTTGCTTCTTGTTAAACGGCAGTAATGGTGGCATTATTGAAACTACCCCAATTTCACTTGCATAGAGGTGTAATCCACGGTTCTTAACTGATCCTTTCCCCCTGCAGACTGTTCACGTTCAGTGAATACCATCTCTACAGAACTGTGCTGTACTGGGTCTTCCTGCAGCTGAACCCCACAGTCCAGATCATGCCATCACACAGCTCCATCTTAACATACTTCATCAGGTACAGATGCTGCTACTCATATGTGAAGTTAGGCAGGATATTAAACAATTAGCATTTGCCTTTAAATCAAGTTGGATTCTTGAAGTCTGTAAACAGATTAGTATAGCTCTCTACACTTGTCTATTTCAGAACAATGCATCCCATACCTAAACTGACTGTTATCTCAGAGCCAGTGTGCTGCCTTTAAATTGCATATACAAAGTATAATTTCTATGTAAGGTGTATCTTTATGTGTGGAGACAGTGCATTAGGGAGGCAATATGAAAAACTTCTGCAGCAGAGATTCAATACACCTGTACAATCACCAGTAAAGAAGAACTGAAACTGCATTTTTAACTGTCTAGTGACATCCCTACTCCTTTTTTACTCAAGTTACAATTACAAATAAACTGCTGCTGGACTACCTTGTGCATCATCCATAACACAATTATCAATTGGAATTCTAAGGTAAAACTAGATAGAAACTAAGTCAAGCATACCCACTTCTACCTTACTACATTGTTACCTCCTATTTACAGCACTTTGCCTGCAGTTTAACTGCTGTTTACTCAATGAATTAGTAACTATGCAATGTCTTCAGAATCCCAGTCCTTAACTCTTTCCACTGTGCCACTACTTCTTACATATGTGAAGTGTTTGAAAACCTGCTTGGCAACAAATTAATTATTCATGGTTACCTAAATTACAATACTTTGCTAAATCAAATATAAGCTGATAGATTATTTTTATTTGTTTATTTAGCATATGCCTTTATCCAAGACAGTTTACAGAGACTAGGTTGTGTGAACTATGCATCAGCTGCAGAGTCACTTACAACAACGTCTAACCTGAAAGACTGAGCACTTGCTCAAAGTCACAAGTGAGTGAGCCGGGATTTGAACTGGGTTTGTGTACAGCCCTTTAACAGATGGTGTGTTGTTTTTGCAATGATGAGGGGAAAGGGCATAGTGTGAGTCAGCACACCACATGAAGTGAATCTGACAGACCCTGGAATCTGCAGTGATGGGAAATGAGCAGGGATGGGGGCTGATTCATTTCACTAACTACTTTGGACATCCTCAGGGGGGAAATGAGAAACTCATGATACTTCTTGTTAGTCACCAAAAAGTTAAACAAAACATTTTCAACTTCATTTTACTCAGCTATTTTTTTTTTCTAAATTGAAATAATGTTATATAAATGGGATCTATTAGCAAAACATTTTTAAAGATTTCTTTATTTTTATTTCAAAGATCATTTTGATTATTTAAATCAAGTTTGTAGTTCATGAAACCTTCAGCTGTTTTAGAGAGGGATTGTTAGTTTATTCTAATTTATAAACACTTCAAAAAACAATCCTTAAAAAAAGACATTCTTAAAACAGTCCTTAAAGTTTTTGTGAATATGGCCCAATGTTTCAAAACTTTTTTTTTTTTTCTGCATTGCTGTCAGCTGCTTTTGTAAACATTAATTCAGATCAGTGAGTCTATGTACATTCTAATTGCAGGTATAACGCTTTTTTTTATAGTGGGATCGTTTTAGTGGCACACAACACACTAAAATGTTTAAAGCCAACCTTTTGACTTTATTCTACTGTTTTTCTGTTGTCCTTCATAACGTTAACAAGGGGGTCAGTATATCCCCCCTGGTGGAAAATCTCTGCATGATCAATATAAAAGAGTGTTTTGATCTGTCACTGCTTAGATCATTAGAATAGACCCACTGCTTTGGATTTGCAGCATGGCCAGTGGAAGTTGTTTGAGTGCATAGCTCTCTGCTGTCAAAAGAACCCCCTTTGTCTTCCACAGCTTACCCAAGAAAAGCGCCTTGCTCGAGAGAGATGTGGGACAGAAGTACTTGGCTCTCTTCCAGTCCTTGCGCCTTCACGGGATCACAGCTAGTAAGTGGCGGGCTGCAGTCTACCCTTGATCATTTGCCCCTTACTCTCAGACCCAGCCGCTATATTCATTGAGTGCAGCCTCTCAGCTGACAGCAGTCACCTTACAGATATGGCAAGAGGGTTAACAAAAGAAAATATACCCACCCCTTTGCGCTTCTTGCCTCATTATACTGCAATTCTGTTACATGGCGTTCATGAATTTGACTTTTCAAACAGACTTTCAAAGCTAACTGCAATTTCTGTGCTGATTTCTGATTCAGTACCTTTTAGCTTTGAACAGTGTATTACTGTAATAATTAGTAATAGTAAAATTTAAAGCAATCAAAAAAAAAAAAACATTTCAAAACTAGCAGTTGTAAAATAGTTTTGTGGGGTCAAATTTTTCATTTAAATTGATATGCAATTATTTTTTATTTTTTTTAACAAACAGTTATACTGGATACATTCCACAATTATTTCTCCAGCCAGCGAAAATTAAATTGGAAAACTGCATTTTTACTCCTTGACAGCACAGTTTATTGCAGCCTTTTTTCTGTACATGGATATGGAATGACCCCACTTTATTTAAAATGCTGACTTTGGAGCGGCTGGGCTTTGACCATATTATTATAGCCCAGTTTTATTTTAATGCAGTGCTATCATTCTGGAATGTGGAATAGCCCCCCCCCCCCCTTTTAAATCTGCAGGGCTCCACAATCAAATTGAATACATTCTTCCATAGTTTAGCCTTCGGTGAACTACACTGGACAGTTTTCTGCCATTGTTGACCGTCCAGTTTGTTTATATCCCGGAAAGGTGGTTTAACTGTAGAAAAGTTTTGAAAAACTGCTTGAGTGAAAAAAGCTTGTTCCTGCTACAGAAACAAAGTATCATCACGATGCGGAAAGCTATTGAGAAATGAGATTTCTTAGGGAGAAATGAGATTGAAGACATTGATAAAGAATTGAAATGTTTGTTTAAGTGTCGCTACATACAGAGAAAGTATATACAAAGATACTCAGATGTTTTTGTCTTTGGGTACTTTAAACATTCTTACAGTCATATGTCTTATAATGGTAATTGACATTGAGCTGTGCCACAGCAAACTAAATAGACACGTTTCACTGTGGTCCACAAGTTGAAATTTAAAAAAAAAAATAAGTTTTTCATCTGCCAATAGCCATTTCAGCAGCCAGTTGCAAACAAATTCAAAGTATAAATTGAGTTCTGTGTCACAACCGACCGCAGATGAATTCATTTAGAAAGAATGTATTATGGGGGAGATATCCTATAATGTGGCGCTATTACTCTGTTGAAAACCGACACTGGGAAATGACAAATGTGAGGGACATCCTCAGCATAGGGCTGCTAAGTGCTGTGTAAGAAAAAAAGAACCCACGTGCTTTTCATGAACAGAGTGGCACATTTACTGTACACTGAAGTAGCTGTATGGATGATGAATGGCCATCAAGCTAAAGCTATTAAGATTATACAGGATAATTCCTTAAGAGCCGAATAACATGGAGGCTACTAAATAACATGCAGTTACCACCTCCATTTTGTGTAGTGGATTCACTCGTGTTTGTGTGTTTCAGACAAACATCTGGAGGAGATACAGCAGATCAACTTACTGCCCCAAGCCAGGCTACTGCACCTCTTCACAAAGCATTACTACGCAGTGAGTCAGCAGCATTCAAAATGATTAGTACTGTTCACACAGCACTGCGTTCTATAGAACTGACCTGAAGAGGGATGGATCTAAATACTGACGTCCTTTAACGTTATATTCTGTTTTTATTGAGCCCTTTATTAACATCACTTAACACACACAGTGCAATGAACTCCACGAAACAAAACAGGATTGTGCATTTTTAGACAGGACTAAGATCTACCTTTCTTCACCTTCTCGTAAAATGTCATATTATATATTTCACGTATATATATATATATATATATATATATATATATATATATATATATATTTTTTTTTTTTTACTACGTGCAGCATAACATCATTTGTCCACCAGGTGGTGACAAGTCATAATTACAAAAAAAACAAAAAACAAACTTAGAATCAAAGGTAAACAGGAAAAAACTTAAAATGAAAAGAGCATTGGTCACAACAGCACATCCATTGTACGTACTCACGTGTGGATCAGTGTTCACTACATTATTATGTTGTTTTCTACTGCCATTAACATTCCGGTTCAAAATATTTCCTGGAAAGAATAATGATATAAGTGATGTGCAGAGCGTGAGCTATTAAATCAGTCTCACTCTCAAAAGTCTTCATCTGCTACTATTTAAAAAGCATTTGAGGCCAGTGAAATAAATTACATTAACTGCTGCTGCTAAAAAAAAGTGAAAATAGAAAAGGAAAGGCGCCTCACTTAGTTAAGTGTCTAAATGATTTAAAAAGAGCAAGGCTGTGCGCCGAGGTGAAGCAGAGTTAACTCCAGTGTTTTGACAGTTTCCTCTTCAATGTTTTAGTTACAGAGTGGAGGGGATGTGCCTTACTTCACCGATTTCTCCACTCAGGCAATGCGGTTTGGCCTGCTAGTTGACCGGGTATGTAAACACGTTAACCCACACCTGGGGAACAAGACTTCTGTTTTCTTTTTATAACTGCCCTTTTATTCTAGTAAGGTTTCTCTAGAAATGTAACTATAAACCAATGGTCAAAAAGCTAGCAATCTGCCTTAGTCCTCACCATAAGAGGCTGGAAGCACCATAATATACCATGCCAAGGGAAACAAATAACCCACCTGTGGCAGGCTGGCGAGTGGATAGAGGCCCAGAGACAGACTGCAGTTCAAAAAAATAACTATTTTATTATAAATAAACACAAAATGAAAGGGCACAAGGGCCAAAACAAAGCAATTTAAACACAAAAAAGATAAAAAGCAAAACTTACAAAAATAACAGTTTCCAGGCTGGGCGATGCCTTCACTGGATTCAAACTTTCTAAACAACCCAAAAAAAAACCAACCTGCTTCCTCAGCTCCCTCTCCCCAAATGAGAAGCAGAGGCCTCCTTTTATATCAGGTGGCTGGGTGCTGATTGATCGTTAATCAACCTAATCAACTAATCAACCCCAGCCACCTGAACATAATAAACCCAGGCAGGTAGGGGAAGTTAACCCCATCTCTGCCAATTTAAAGGGCAGAGCTTTGCTCTGCCACACACCTCCCCCCATGTACAATGTACACTGGCCGCAATCGGCCAACTCCCCCCTTCCCCCCACCCCCCCCCCCCCCCCCCCCAAGAGTCCAATTATGTCCCTTGGGTGGGCTGTTATGGTGGGTGGTGGTGGGCGGGGTTGATGTCGGAGCCCCCAAGCCTTCTTTGGTTGAGGGGGCCCCGAATCTCCAAGGTAGCACGGCGACGGCGGCCCGGCTCCCTCTGGTGGCGGAGGCGGCGACGGCGGCCCGGCTCCCTCTGGTGGCGGAGGCGGCGCGGCCCGGCTCCCTCTGGTGGCGGAGGCGGCGGCCCGGCTCCCTCTGGTGGCGGAGGCGGCGGCGGTGGCGGAGGCGGCCCGGCCCGGCTCCCTCTGGTGGCGGCGGCGGCGGCCCGGCTCCCTCTGGTGGCGGAGGCGGCGGCCCGGCTCTGGGACCGACCTCTCACCCCTCTCGGCGGAGGCGGCGGCTCCTCCCTCTCTCTCTGGGAGCGGCGGCGGCTCCTCCCCCTCTCTGGCTCTGAGAGCGACGGCGGCTCCTCCCCCCTCTCTGGCTCTGGGAGCGACGGCGGCTCCTCACCCCTCTCTGGCTCTGGGGACGACGGCGGCTCCTCACCCCTCTCTGGCTCTGGGGACGACGGCGGCTCCTCCCTCTCTGGCTCTGGGGACGACCTCCTGGCTCCTCACCCCTCTCTGGCTCTGGGGACGACGGCGGCTCCTCACCCCTCTCTGGCTCTGGGGAGCGACGGCGGCTCCTCACCCCTCTCTGGCTCTGGGAGCGACGGCGGCTCCTCACTCCCTCTCTGGCTCTGGGAGCGACGGCGGCTCACCCCTCTCTGGCTCTCGCGAAGGCGGCTCACCCCTCTCTGGCTCTCGGGAAGGCGGCTCACCCCTCTTTATTGGAGTGACCGGGGCATCTCCCATGTCTACAGCCAGGTAATTAACCACCATGAGGGCAACCTCTGGGAAGGAGGCCGGGTGGTGTTGTTCCTCCCACTGTTCCCACCTCTCCCCATCTCGACGCCACAGCGTGTTGATAACTATGGGGAGATCGTGGACGAGGTCTGCCTCAGGGTGCATCAACCAGTCCCAGATCTCCTGGGACGGTGGTGAAGGTGGTGGTGCTGGAGGTAGTGGGGTGGCCCCTGATGCCCGGGGTGAACACTGCACCTCTTCCTGGGCCTGGTTGTAGGGGCATCCTGCCCAGTTGTGGCCGTCCTCCTCACACCGGCCACACCAGTTTGCCGGTGGCACGTCTGGGCAGGACCGCCAACGATGGTCCTCCTTCCCACACCAGGAACACCAGGGGAAGAGGCTGGCCGGGTCCTCCAGCGGTGGCTGCAGCAGCTTACATTTCTTCAGCTGCTGCTGCTTTTTCCTGCTTTTGTCGCTGTCTGCTCTTTCCCATTTTTAAAAAAAAAAAAAAAAAAAAAAATTATCCCAAAAATTCCACAAAACAAAACAAAAATACTGCTCTGAGCCTCTAGGTGGCGCTATCCCACTTCTGACACCAAATGTGGCAGGCTGGCGAGTGGATAGAGGCCCAGAGACAGACTGCAGTTCAAAAAAATAACTATTTTATTATAAATAAACACAAAATGAAAGGGCACAAGGGCCAAAACAAAGCAATTTAAACACAAAAAAGATAAAAAGCAAAACTTACAAAAATAACAGTTTCCAGGCTGGGCGATGCCTTCGCTGGATTCAAACTTTCTAAACAACCCAAAAAAAAAAAAACAACCTGCTTCCTCAGCTCCCTCTCCCCAAATGAGAAGCAGAGGCCTCCTTTTATATCAGGTGGCTGGGTGCTGATTGATCGTTAATCAACCTAATCAACTAATCAACCCCAGCCACCTGAACATAATAAACCCAGGCAGGTAGGGGAAGTTAACCCCATCTCTGCCAATTTAAAGGGCAGAGCTTTGCTCTGCCACACCACCTCTCCCCAGCGTCTCAAAAATAAACCAAAAGAAGCATGAAAAAAAGCAGAAAAGATGAACTGCGAACCTATTAGTGCTGAAGTGAGGTGGGGCTCTAATGATATAAATGTAGGTACTATTTTAAGGACTTTTTTAAAAAGTGTTTAAAACATTCTCTTAGATTAAACGGTGCTTTTTACCTTCTAACCCTCTATCAGACAGCCTAGAAAAGAGTTCCTGAACTGCAAACTTGATTTATAATGAAAATTATCTTTAAAAAAAACCAAAACAACAACAAAAAACATTCCTTAAAGCAGTCCTTAATGTTATGAATAGTGCCCTGGATTGTTCTACTATCTGTTGTGTGGCCACCCCAAAGAACTGCTGTGTATATCAGGTACTGGTCTGTGTGGGAGCTCAGTTTGGCACCCTGTCCTCACTGTCTTTGCCTCACAGGAGCCGCAGTATCGCACAGAGACCATTTCACTGTACGGGTTCTTCTTCGAGCTGAAAGCTGCAAGACATGGGGAGAGCACCACCTACAGCTTCTCCATGAAGGTGCAGTAAGAGTGTAAGCTGCCAGGTGCTGGTAATTGGCAGCTGAGGTCTTTAACAGAGTAAATAGTGTCCTGAACTATAATAATTTAATATTAATAAAACGCCTTTCATAGTGGACCACCAGTCTTGTGGGGTATGTGAACTATGCATCATCGTCACTTATAAGAATGTCTCACGTGAAAGACGGAGCACAAGGAGGTTAAGTGACTTGCTCAGGGTCACACAGTGAGTCAGTGGCTGAGCTGGGACTTAAACTGGGGACCTCCTGGTTATAAGCCTGTTTCTTTAACCACTGGACCACACAGCCTCCTATCAAGTCTTGTAATGTAAAGTTACATTATTGATACTTCCTATCTAGATAGATAACTGTACCTGTGTGTGTGTCTGTCTGCCTATTTATGTATCTATCATATCCTATGTATTACCAGTCATTTACATTAAGTGACCGCAGTTGTCAGTGTGTTCGGTATGTCCCCACTCTGTGTAAAGCATTGTATTGGTCATTCAACCCTTGTTCACATGGAAAAAGCAGTAATAAAGCAAAAAGGCAAATTAGGTTGAAATTAGGTGTTTGCCTTTGAACTGTATGGTAACTACTATAACTGTATGGTAACTGCTATAACTGTATGGTAACTACTATAACTGTATGGTAACTGCTATAACTGTAGCAATTTGCTATAAGTCTGATGAAGAACAGGAACGGCCAAATTTGTCATTGTGTCCATTCCAGTCTAGATTTGTATTCCAACTTGCCCCTACAAATAAGTGTCAATATCTATTGCGTTTCAGTGCATGTGGCCATTTTACCTTACATTCTTCAGGAGTAACTATTGAGGGAATGAATGTGGATGAGATTTGACCCCCCCCCTCCCTGAAATATACATTAGATCATATCACATTGCAGGCCATATTTTCAGAGCATTTATCCAGTCTTTAATGAATTCTTATTTTTTGAAAGGTGAAAATTCAACAGTAATGTACTAAACTGAAAAACAAAAAAAAACTTTTAGAGTACTTAAGAGACCTTCAATTATATTACTGATTGTAGCTTTGAAAATTCAATAGGTACTTTTCTCTTTTAAAAAACTGGAGTTAATTAAAGTCTAGAATAAACCATGACCCTACACATACTTTAACTGCTATTTCTTATTTCAGCATCAGATGGCAGTGCATTAGCTAACTGGAGTTGCAATACATTGCTGCATGCACAGGGCAGGTGAATCGTCTGCAAATTGTTTAAACCCTTTAGTGCTTTGCATGCTAAGACTGTACATGTATTCAGTCTGTCTATTGTAACCCTTCAGCAGATTGTTTGTTTCTCCATACATTTTAGAGGTCCTCAGATGTGTATATGGTGATTCACGTTAGTAGCTGGCTAAAAATGACATCTAAGTTATGTTTCCTCTCAAGTCAAATGATGCAGTCCACTTCTTGCCTCTGTAGACTAAGCCTTCCCTGCATGCTATACCTGTTTTACCATGGCACGTGAGGACAAATGGCTAAGATGGATAATTAGACTGAAGATATATTAGCAGATGTTGATTTCAACTGTAGTTTAACATAACACCATGCTATAACCAGCTAGTTCAATTAAACTACAGTATCCACACCCTACAAATGTTGATGATCCTGCGTCAGACATTGGACAGAGGGTCGGAGACAATCCTTCACACCCAGACAGTGGTCAGGGTATGGAATGGGTAGTCATGATGATGATGCTGAGTCATTGGAATCCTTTAAGACCCAACCTGATCAATCAGCTACTAGGAACCAGCCTATCATGACATTTTCTTATGTTCTTATGTTCTGTATTTGACTCCCATTACACAGAGGCTAAAGTACAATGACCCTGCTTTGTCATTTCGAGCCTGTGAGAGGCACCCCTTCAGTCTGCTTCAAGGCCGGGAGATACGATACGAGATCAAGGTCCAGTCCACGGTGGATGGAAAGTGGCAGATATTTAGCACTGGGGTGTTGAGCAAGGAATTTGGTGTCACCAAGAAGTCTGCCAAAAGCCAGGTAAGGGGGAATAGTCAAAGAAAGCATTTACCACCCCAGCAAGGTTATACTGCAATTAGGCAGGCAGATACTATGCATTTGCCATAGTTTGCCATAACCATGGGTTACTACAACAAACTAGAATTGGTGTGTACTTCAAAAATGATAAAGACTTGCTAAAACATGACTGTGATTTGAAGTGTAAAGAAAATTAATATATGACTGGTTGTGTCTGATGGGAAAATCCTGTTTAATGAAACTGCAGTTTCTTTAGTCAGGCACCAGCTTGGTAAAAGTATGCCACAGTTATGTTTCGTAAAGGACTGCTGAAGAAGGGAAGTGTTAAACCCAGAGAGGTTTTAAACTGCAGAGAGAGGCTTTCTGCAAACAGTGTCTGGTGGCTTTGCTTTCTCTTGCATTTGTAAATCCTTTGTCCAATTCCCTGGTGCTTCTGAACTGGATTATCTGTCCTCAGTAGCACAGGCTAATGGACAGCACGATGGGAGAGCAGCTGGTAGATCCTGGCATCTCTAAGGAAGCTTGTCACGTCAGGTTTCTGTCGAAGGCAGGGCCTGCACATACTAATTAAGAGTGCATACAGAGAGAGGCCGAATTAAATACTGTGAATGTGGAATGGCAGCTCTGGCTCCGACAAATTCAGACTCGGTGGCACCTGCTGTTTTTAAAATGCTTATATTTAAATTTTTATGGAAGAGGGGAGTGCTGAGGAAATGCTGTAGCCACAGTGAAGAGCTCTTGGTTTACCACTTTAACCTGAGAGAATGTCTTTATTTTTTAGGTCTTTATTATTATTATTATATTATTATTATTATTATTATTATTATTATTATTATTATTATTATTATTATTTTTGTTGTTACTAGTAGTAGCATTAGGAATGAGTAAATGCTATTGGATCTAGTCTAGTTACAAAGCTGGATAATTGTTTTCTCTTTCTCATGCAATCCTCAGATTTTTATAGTAAAGGGACTGAGCCTTCCCATCTATGTCAGTTTTGGACTTGTGTTCCCATCATTCTGAAGACTCGACGGGAGTAGGTGTGCTGGTGGGAGACAGACTCTGAACAAACAGACCTTTTACATCAAGGGGAGAGCTGAAGATAGACTCTTGGACTTTCACCTCATTAAACCATTGTGTCATGTGACAAACACCTTTGTAGCGTTTACTGCATTTGAATGCAGGTCTGCTTCCTGCACAGAAAACAAGTGGCTGATAGAAGGGGTGAAAACTCCATTTGCAATGCAGTGAGCTCATGGTTGTGTCCTGATTTGGTGAATGATCAGCATATATTAGTATGCCTTTATACTATAGTTGCTTTCCCTATTTTTGAGAAGCCTTCCAGTGAGCAGCCAGTAGATTTATACTTTGTTGTTAGACTTTCTGGTGACCATTTAAACCACTTTTTGCTGCATATTGTAATTGCAACTAGATATCACTAAACCTGCACATTCTAACAGTCCAGCTGCACAGCACAATTAAATTATCTGCAGTTTTTCTCTGCCATATGCCACTTTTGGTTATAAAACTAATCTAGAAATGACTAAGAGCTCAAAAAGACAATACATTGTGAAGACACAAATCCTATTTGGTACATCTTGTGGTTACTAAAGTGAACTGTAAAGGGGTGAAGTATATGAGATTGACTGCTGTTGCAATGTAATTGCAGTGCTGCTAAATTTTGGACATGCTGAAATATAACTGCAGTCTGTGAACTGTGCTAATTAAATTAAATTAAGCATTGCTCAGAATTCTAATTGGTTAACTTCTAATTGTTTTTTTTTTTTTTTTTTTTTTTACTTATTGCTAAAAAGTTAATTAAATTGGATGTGACCATTTGTGAATGGCCAGTGCCTCTAAAGCCATACACGAGGAAACATGTTTCCAGATGCAATATTTCCTCGTGTGCCCAGAAACCAGGAAACATGTTTCCCGGAGTAGACCTAGGGTCCTATTTTGAGAAACATTTTTAGGAAACATTTGACCTTTGACCAATCAGGAGAGACTCTGTGAGCGTGAATTCATCGGTCATGTGACTTTGCAAGATGGCGACTGTTACAGATTTCTTCAGTCTACCGATGCCTACATTAGTGCAATGTTTACGGTGTAGTAATTTCTGTTTAGCCGAGCAGTAGTTAACATCATGTTATGTAACATAAAAAGTGTAGTTTATTTAAAATATTTAATTTATACTTAATGATACATTTCATTCGTGCTGTATTTACCTGTCACACATTTATTTAACTGAAACATTCATAATAATTAGCATATCAAAATAAGATAACACTACTGCTGTTAGCCAGTTGAGAGGAGCATGCATTAATATTTATGTAAGCACTTCTCAAAGAACGTGCTCCAGATTAATGTTTATAACTATTTAACAGAAGCGATGATGTAGACAGGGATTTTAAGGCGATTAAGTGAAATTAAGTTTTGAAAAACTTTTAAGCAGAGGCTGATGAGTCCGGTGCTGTTGGTTTACGTTTGGTTATTATTAAAACCGTCTTTTTCTTTTGAACCAGCCGCACCTTCTACGAAGTTTCAATGCAATTATAAGTGCAGCACTACTCAGTGCAGTAAGGCTTTCATTCACTTTGAAGTATGCAGTAGGAATGGCCACGTGCTGCTTGAAAGTTTCCCGACAATGTTTCCTTGACAGTTTATAAAGAAACATATTTCCTCATGTGTGCTGGGCTTAATTCCTTCAGGGATGTTCTAGAGAATCATCACTTTGAAACAGCTCCTTGTGAAACGTCAATAATCTGTGCAGCTTTGGACATAGAAACCATCTACAGCACCTTCTATCCTACCTTTGCATGTACTAAATATGCTTATACAGTAATTGAACTAACAATATAGTAGTTTATCAAGGCTAGTATACTTGGATTTACTTATTCCATGTAACATGTTATGTTTTAATTTCCATTGCTTTGTTTTTTTCTTTTTCTTTTGGGTACTAATTAGGGTTAGAGGAAGCAGTGAAATCTCAAGTTCTCACACATTTCAGTATTTTCACCTGGGCACAGTGCCAGGTAGGAAGCTTGAATCCCAACTAGTTATGTTGCTTTGGGGGAACAAATAAATAAAACAAGCAGTCATGATTGAAATTGACGTGTGAGTTGTGTGGTTAAGTGTACACTCTTTTAGAGAGCCCCTTCATTTCTGTTAATTTTTAGAGCATCTGTACATCCTGGAATGGTAAAAGTTCCAGTTCATATGATATGCTTGCTCTTCACCTCTTTACTGATTACCACAATTTGAAATATCTGTGGCTGAATGTTCAGGGAGAAAACCGTCAGAACTCTGGTCTACAAAGTTTCTAGACCACAGAGAGTTAATTCTTCTAACCTGTCCCCATAGCTCTTACTGTTTGGTTCTGGGATTAGCCAAATTACCCTACTGTGTATTTGTGTGAAATAACAAGGAGGGGAAGTTTATTCAATGTCAGGCTTTTTACATGAGCTTCCTACAACTCAACTGAGCTTGCTGGCATGCACTGTGGCTAATTATGCTCATAGTAAAACTTGTTAGGGCTGAAACTGCTATCGAAGACTTCTTCCCTTCCATCATAGACTGTGTCATGAAGTGAAGACGGTAACGTAATTAGATGTGAACTAGTATCATTACATTTTAGGTCCTCAAAATACACATTATATATTTCCTTAGCTGAGTCTGGCAATTAAGAAAAAAAATATTAACCACATTTATCATTTAACAGGATCATACACACATGCAATGATATGTGAAAGGAAAGCTGTTAATTCACCCAGTAATGCACAACTGATATGCTAGGGGTAACTGACCTCAAACCTGTAAAACTGAGAAGCAATCAGCACCTGCAGATGTTATTAATGCTTATACAAGTTTATAATGGTAAATTGTCAGGTTTGTTTTTGCCGATGTTTTAGCTTGATCTCATCTAGTTTTATCACGTTCTACTACCACGGCACAGCGGACTACAAGTCCCAGAATCCTTCATAAAACGTTTTCCGCAAACCCCCCGGAATAAAAAACCATTCCCCTGCAGTCTAGTTCGGGATAGGTAGGAGGAAGTCGGTCAGTGGGAGATGGGCTGAAAATGCAATAAAGTATTGCTTAGGTCTGTCTCTGTCTCTGTTTCTGCCTCTGCCTCGTAACTCAACATTTTTCGTAGTGAAGAACTGAGTAAGTATGAAATGAATGACTTCATCATGTTTTTTTTTAGCAGTTTTGTTTTAGTGCGGTAAAAAAAAACAAAAAAAAAAACAAGAAAAACAGATGTGCGATGGTTACACTTCTTTGCTTACATTGCGTAGCAAGATGGGAATTTAGGGAGATGGTTGTAGCGTACTATTTGTACTACTGTCTTATTTCTACTAGTATGTAGAGAAGTCACGGAGAAATCATAAATTCATACCAATAAATTCATTAGATACACTTTTTTCATTTATATTGTACTTTGAAAGAAGTTTATGTACACTTGTTTTACACAGTTTACTAACGAACGTCATCGTGGTCTGCAAAGTTTTTTTTTTTTTGGTTTTTTTAGTGTAGTGTGTCATGCAGTACACACATTCCTACGAACCACACTCGTTTGGCTCGTCGAGGTCACTGATGCACTGTACATTGTTTAAAATTAAGCTTTTAGTATTACTAATACATACCAACTAGTTGAGGTTCTGAATAATACATTTAACCTTACATTACACGTTATTGTGCTTCTGCTGTTACTTACTACGAATGACAAGTACGTACGCAGCTGTTTTAAATCTTACTGTGTTTATTTGGCAAACTGATTTTATTCACAAACCGCATGCAATGGTGTCATTTTATGTCATGCGTGTGGTTCCTGATCGCATAGTTATAGCTCGAGCAGAAGACACGTCTGCTTCTAATGCATTTTATTCTCAATCATATTGCGAGTGTTATTGCATTACTTGCGATAGCACTGTGCCGCGCAAGAATATTTTAGATACGTCATTTAGTTGTAGGTGTGTTATGCGTTTATTTATGTATTTATTGACAGTAAACTTCACACCTTCAGGAAACCTTCGGGCCGACGTATTGTGGAAATAATATTGAAGATGCGTGGAAAGAATGCCATACTGTGCACTCTGTGTGTGTGTGTGTGTGCGCTGAACTTTTAAAATGCGATGGTGTTGTACTGAGTTATGCGTCTTGCCTTTTAGTTAATCTTTCGTTTGAATGTCAAGAGAATAGTATCGAAATTAGCCCTTCTTTCTACATTCCCTTGGGTAAATTAATTGAAATGGAAGTATATTATTAGCATTATCGCTGCTTGCAGTTTGGTACAGGGAAAGGCGGACAACTGCTCGCACCCACCAAAAATGTTTTTTTTTATTCACCTGAGTGCAGTGTTTTGTTTGTGTTCTATATCACGATATTACAGGCAATACAGTCTTGTAAAATATTGCAAATATAAATCTAAGCTTTCCGTCTACTGGGGCATGTTAATGTTCAAGCTGTTTTCTGTGTGGGCAGTGGTATGACTTGTGTTTTGAAAGAGTGTGTAGGTTAACATTTTGTTGCTGAACAGTAGGTACTTATCAAAATGGCAAACTTGGTGGTACTAAACGGACTCGCATCGCCTTTTCGATTTATGGACCTCATTCTAACCGTTTTCTTTTTTCATGTGTAGTATATGGTACAGAGGTATAGCAGCAGGATATTTAAAATATGTACAGTGAATTTTTATTTGTTACCCATGTAACAGACTTTAAAGTTTTATAAGTGTAAAAAGATGGCAGGATGTTAACAATGAAATACAAATTACAGGTACGTTATTTAAACAGTTGTAGCATCACATGGGGACGTGTAACACAATTTTTTTTTTTTTTGCTACCCCACTACTCACTCTAACTTCACCTTAGAAATGTATTCACAAAATTAGTTAATCACAGTAACTATTGGATACTGCAGAAAGTTTAACATGTCACTCGGGTTTTACCAGAGTAAACGGCAGACAGGTCTTCCTTCAACTGCAATGGCAAAAATACTAGTTGGCATCATAATAATGTTGGTTTAAACATTAAGTTACACTGAAGGCACTAGCCAAAACGTATGGCTACGTAACATAGGACTTGATTTAGACAATCTACAGATGTCATTGTTGCATTTGCCTGTATCAGGGAGTCCACCTGGATTGCATCAAACACTTCTTCTTAGGGGTAATCCAGGGAAGGAAATAAGACTCCCATTGCATAGCAGTTTGATCCATTCCTGGTTTTACTATGCCCTTAATGAAACACATCTGTGCTTGTTGCCCATACACTGTGGCTAATCAAGCACTTATTAAAGCCTGGAATGAGTCAGACTCCTATGCAATAGAAGCCTTATTTTCATCCCTGTAATTGTGGTTTGAAGCAATCCATGTTGATTTCCCCAGGGCGGTAAAACCTCTTATCGGGGCGTATACCCAGGGTATAGGGTGATCTAAATGTGTAACCTTGCACATTACGAGAACAAGTTCAAAACATGCAGGGTTTCATTATTATTTATTTTTTTCCAGCGCTGGTGGATTTATCACAGTTCCTGAACTTTTGTGTGTTTATCTGATCCCTGTACCCAATAATATTCCCGACTGCAGAAGCCTAAAACTACAGAAGTAGGTCAATATTTTGGTCACGCAATGTGGAGGATTTTCATTCCCAGCGGAGTTACATGTGCAGCTGCAATTCAGTATACAGGGCTTTGCTGCTGGTGCATTTGGGTACTTCAGTGAGTGAAAAGCAAAGTTACTGTAACATCGAAATTCAAATCTCCACTTTTGTTCCTCTTCTAACCACAAGCTTGTGTGTTTCATTTCTAATTTAAAGTTTAACTTAAATCCCAACAGTCTCCCTTTCAGTGTGGTTTATCCTTTCTGACATACAAGCATATATTTCTGCAACATTTTTAAATGAGGAGGAAGCCCTCTTTTTTTTTTTTTTTTAAATGAGTGTATCATGGGCAGACCTGTGACCTTTTGAAATACAGTACTGCAGACAATTTCAAGACTATAAGAAGTTATTGTTTTTGTGAAAAGTAGTATTAGTCTATTAAAGGCATAGTAAATATGACTGTCTGATCTATTAAGCCATTCTTACCTCTGTATTTGCTGGTATTGTAATACTTGATGTTCTTCACACTAATTTGTGTTTTAATATGGTTTGGAGGTGAAGGTGAATATAGGTGACCTTTATAAAGTTTCTGTAACTTGGATTGAGTTTATATTTAGTATTTTTTGTTTTATTTCTTTCTTTTCACTCCTCTGCATCAAAAATAAAAGAAAACATCTTGAACCTCTATTTTATAAGAACCCTTGAGATACAGATATGTTTGTGGTAGAGTGCATACAGATAGTTAGGTTAAATTGATGGATGGGCTCCAGCAATCCATTATCTGCCTTGTAAGATGTATGGGGCACTGTAAAAATTATTTAGCCTGTGCAAAACAGATCACAGTGTCTGCCACAGTATTTCAATTACTCCTCTTTGACATCACCTGCTGCTCTGCTTCTAACTTCAGACCTCACCTGCTGAGATCCAAGTCCAGCTACATGACCCTGTCAGACGCTGCCGCTCAGTCTCTTAAAGCTCCCGGTGTCTGCAGCAGCCTGTAATTGCGAATGCTTTCTTGTGTCTGCACCACCAAAGAAACATGGTTACCTTTATTTTCAAAGTAAAAGAAAGGTCTGGTCTTTACTCTGATCTTAAAGTGTCTTCTTAGTTAAGACCCTTTGATCTGTCGAGGCGTTCTTCACCGAGGCAGTGGGCTGTGCTTCGTTTAATGTCTAGTCTGTGAGAATGCTTGTCTAGCAGGCGGAGTCAATCTAAGGTCCCTTGAGGGTGGCAAGATGCCTTTGTGTACATCATGACAGACATGAGAAGTTCAGTTACTGGATTTGGATACATTTGCTATTGTAGATAATTAGTTTGTTTTTCTCGCATATCAAGCACAAAAATCTGTTTACCGGTAATCTGTATTAATGCTGCAGTTCCAGATTCGCCCACTTTTTTGTGTGTTTTTATTGTATTTTCTTTCTTACAATTGTAACATTTAATGATGAAGTTTCATTTTGAAGAAGTTAGCAACTTCTTACCTGCATTTAGTGTATTGTTACTTATTTCTGTCTCACATTTCTAAATTAAAAGCTTTTAAATATTACCGGCTTTTTATTCCTTATACTGTATATAACAAAAAAGAAGAAAACGAGAATAACACGTCCCGAAGGAATAAAAAAGCTGATGCGATGGAAAGATTGTTGAATTTCCAGATCAGGCAGCAGTTTAGGTGTTTAACCGCTCAGAGATATTCTCATGCGGTTTGCTGACCGAGGTCCACTGACTCATCTGTGTTTTGTGTGTTTCCATCTCGGTTTACCTGTGTTCAGAAACAAGCAAACCATGCTTCCTGTACAGTGGGCAGAGCGCAATACAGGTCTGTTAAGCAGCTGACTGCTCTGCAGGGTCTCTCAGGACATTGTTGTGTTTCTTTCTACAGTGTTTGCACAGTATGCTTTAGCATGTTCAGCATGCGGTACCAGTTTACATTGCGTTATTAAGTGGAAACTGAAACTTTCTGTAGAGATGTTTAGTTCACATAAAACGCCACACAACACTGGTCTCCGAGATCCATTCCAGTCCAGGTCTTAAATTAGTTTAATCTGTTAAGGGTCAATTCAGTAATTTGGGACTTGATCGGAACAAAAGACCTGGACTGCAATGGATCTTTAGGGCCATCACTCAGGTGTGCCTCACTGATTTACATTAAATCCTGCTGGCCTTTTTTAAATCATTAAAACAGTACCCCCTGGAATTTTACATATATTTAGTCATAGAAATGAACACTTTGCTACACAAAGAGCCCTATTTTAGTTATCTAAACCTTGACGCTATTAGGATCCTTCGCAGTTCAGGTCAGTTGAGCAAATCCTAGCATCTCAAATGTCAAAGAAAGGGAACGGCTAACACATTTTCCAAGTGGAACAAGATATTCCTGGCCTTGCACTAAGAACTAGATTTTTGCAGCTCATTCAGGTTCTGCAACGAAACACAAGCAGTTTTCAATGACATCCTCCATGAATCACAGAACAGGTTAATGAACCATTCACACACAATCCCTATATAAAAGCTAGATTTCCAAGATCGTGCTAGACTAGGGCATGTGATTTGAAATATACATATGTTGCAGTGAACCTTTTCAACCAGACTTGCTTTTATTTGGATATTAAAAGAGAAAAACAAATGCAGTAAAAGGTTCTGTTAAACACATTCTGAAGTATTTTCTCTAGCGAAGTAATCCCATGCATTGATTGACTCCTGATGATCATCAATTAAATGTATCGAAGACTTTCTGCATGATCATTAATGGAAATACTTCCTTTTTAGAAGATGCTATTCTGTTGACAAAATAAAAGCTGCGAAATTCCATTGCCCTGTGAAATCTTGCATTCTGATTCAGTGTCAACCAATCAGCATTCATGTAGGGTGTGTTCTAAATGTGATTAGCCTGGTAGTCTCCTGGTACTTGAGAACAAAGATAATTCTTTTTTTCTGAGATAAAGAGTGGTTTGTGTGGGTGGGGGGAATTTGAAAACTCAACTAAAGAACAGAGATGGAAGAAAAAAAAATGCGACTGAATTATAATTCAGACCCCATTGCTTTACAAGCCCCTCTATAGTGTTTTGCACACAAGCTACAAAATATTCTGCCTCGTTTCCATAGAAATAATGTTGCTGTTGTGTCAAGACGGCATTGTTCCCAGTCAGCAGCAGCAACCTCCTATTACTGCCATTGTGCTGTTTTATAGCCTGGTAACTTGGATGCCAGCTGAGGACAACGCTGTATTTACATGAGGCAAATGAATGCAGATGCATTCTGTTTTGAAAGGAGCCTTTGGTGAATAGTGGTATCAGCTACGAGGCCAACTTGGGCATTTCAAAAGCTAACAAAACATTCTTTACAATGCAGCAAAAGATTTTTCTGGTGTTTTTTTTTTTCTTCTCTTACAGTAGTCAAGCCTGTTAACATGCTTTGTTTGTTTCTCTCCCATGCCACTGGATTTCAGTGCAAACAGGATTCACTTTCCAGAAAGCTCTTGAGTGCTTCTCAGGTCTTTATGTTCACATAGTGTGGGTGGTACAGTATTTGATACAGTTGCACTTTTTTAAATTCATGGCATTACGTTTTAAACCTGTTGCTGCTAGTACATTGCTTTTAATTTAAAAATGATTTTTCATATCATTTAAAAGGTCTATTTTGTATATGTGTGGATTTGGTTATTTTCCAACCATATCCACATTTCCAGACAGTTAGACACACTATACAGTGCTCCCTTTAGTCTTATGAATAACGTCCTGTTCCTTGGAAATGGTAAAGAAAGCCGTGTGCAAGATTGGAAGTGATTTACTACATTAAGTTTGACACATTTAGTGCAAAGATTAGTTTTGTAGGCTGGCTTACAATTTTTTAAATGCAGCACTTTTTTCACACTATTTCTCAGATCCTGTCTTCTGAACTGTTCGCCACAATATTGAATCTGGTGCAGTTCTGAGAAAGATGTATGTTTAATGAAAACTGCTGATCCTAGTAAACACAATTGCAGTTACGTTGGTAGTGATAGTTCTGTGCTTGCTAATCAGCTGCACTGTCTGGCTGTTTAGCAAGCCGAGCATAAATAAATAAGTGGTTTCAAATTGTGTATTTATTTATTTATTTTTATATGTACTATACTGTTCTCTTGCCTTTTTGTGATGTTTGCAAGCGTTATTCTTGGTTCATATTGCAATATCTCAGATAACCTTTAAAGTCTGTGTTAAGGTAGGACCTGGCTGGGTATTGGCGGTGTCTTCACTTTGTCACGATACAGTAAATTAAGCGTGAAACATAAAAATCACACACTTATCGCATTTGCTTGTGCAAGTGTTTGCAGTAACACTGGTAAAGCACTTAAAATATGTTTCCTTAAAACAAAATAAAAAAAATCAGGGCTTCAGACAGTTTTTTGCCTTAGGAGCCAATGGCTCCCAGGCCAAAAGTAATTGCTTGGTGCCACTTCAGGAGCAAGTTGGTTGTTACCATAGTCAACTGCTTAAACTACAACAACTTGTTAAGACGCCAAAGTGGTACTAAAATAGTAACTTCATGTTTGTTGCCTCATTTTGCTGAATGGTTAATCTCTGCAGCTGATGACGACAATGTGCTCGGCATGTTCATTTATTAATTTTTTTGCTAGTGTTGTCTGGAATTGGTGACGGCTCTTCTAATTGTGTACAGTTGTAACATGGGAGAAACGGCATGCTGCAGCTCGCATGCGCCATGTCAGTCAAGTCCTGATCTGACAGCGTACAACACAGACCACACGTCTATCTTTCAGCAAAAACAAATTTAAATTACAGTGCGTTGGTTCTGCTATTTCTGATGTTAAATACTACATTTTTACACAACTCTTGAACACGTTTGGTCACCGTCACAACAGTTGCATGAGGGTTACCGTATTCTGCTGGTGTCAATACATCACCTCTGTGCTTACAAGCATTTGTATTCGGTGCAAATACTGTAATAACAATAAAATTAAAATAAAAATGTGCCCAGTTCATGGAAACAAAACCTTTTCCAAAGTTTTGAATCTGACAAAAAAAGAGAAACTGTTCTCCTAAATGCAGATTACTTTTAAAACAAATAGAATTATTTTATATTTGGAGTTTTTTTTTTTTTTTTCCTTGAGGAACACTAAGTGATCTTCATGTCCTGGTTTGAGTGCACTTCTCTGTGCTGTTACCACATCTCCAGCAGTGGACAACATTCCGTCAGCAGAGGCTGGTCCCTGGGATGCACAGGTAATGCTTTGCTAGCATGCACAAATGTTGCAGATTGTTTTGATTGATTTAATGTTTCTACTGCAGCCTGCGTATGTTGAGGTATCATACCTTCACGACCTGACGCTGCCTGTAACTGATGGCGATGATGTGCTGTCAGTTTGATGGTGTCATGGACACTCAGATTAGTTGTTTTCCCTGAATACACACAAACTCTAACCAAGAGTGTGAGGCGAGTCTATGTTGGGTTTTAAACCGGCCAGAGCAGGTTGAATTTTGCCGTCGCCACGATGAGATTATCGACATTAATAACCCACCTCCCACTCAGCTTCCGCATTAATACAGACAAAAACACCCTGAACACAGTGATTTGGTAGGTGAGGTTAATTATCAGTGTAGACACAAATTAATGCATGCTCATGTTTCTAGAAGATCAAATTTTATTTAAATGAATAAATAAAAAAAAAAAACTATCGATTATCCTACCATCAAGAAAAAACATGGTTCACCGTGTGAGTCGATGAATCAGCACACCCCTACGTTAAGGTGCTTTGAGATGGCTTCGCTTCAGTTCTGGTTGCCTGCCGTAGACGTACTGGCCAGATCAGCCAGTGTCTTCGTATTAAGTAGTAAGTGCTACTGTAGCTCCATTTGATCCAAAGTACCTGTTCACTTGAAGTCTCTGTCGTTTTGCTTCTATAAAGACTAAGCCCACCCTTTAATTAAAACTGTTTATTTCTGCTATTCTACCATGCTGTATTTACATGTAACCCATCCTAACAAGCAACATGACTAAATAAAGAGCAAGTTACGGCAGTAAATGGGGCTCTTTAAATGGACACTGCCCTGTTTACTGTGGCTGACCACATTGCAGTTGCCTGATACATACTTCACCTGTAGCAGATGACACTAATCGTGTGGGTAATCTTTTTAAAATGTCTTCCGAGTTGCTGTGATAAACATGCATTTATTTGATTTGCCTAAGATGTAACCAAGATAATTCTCACAACAGCCCCAGTATGAACTTTACTCAAATATCTTTTGATAAATATTTTTACAGAAGGTGGGGGGCGGGGTTGTTGTCTTTTGCCCTGAAGTAAACTGAAGTTTTAAAAATTATATTTCAGAGCTTTCTTCTAAACATTAAATCCACAAAGAATGTATATATACTTCACAATCGACCTACAATTACAGTGCAGTGACCCTGCCAGGCATAAATCTTACAAATGAATAATGAGATGTGAGTCATATAGTGACGGTTACAGCATTCAAACAGGCTTTGCTGAACTTAAAAAAAAAAAAAAAAAAAAAAAAAAAAAAAAAAATCAAGTTTAAGTACAAAGGGCAAAAAAAGGTTTAAGTCAGTGCAAAAGCCTGTTGGTATAATAGAGCCTCCTTGCAGCAGTCCAGTTAATTTATCTGTACTGTCTTGGAGGCACGGACTGGTAAGCAGCCTGTACTGATTCTATACAACAAGAAACCCCATATGGACAATGTGCTGCTGTAGAGCGAGGAGATGGAATGGGCTTCATGTCATTTTTGCAACGATCAGAGCAAGTTTAATTTTGTAAAAATCTGATCTATAGTACTAATTGCACGTGGACACTGCTTCAGTCGTTTTCTGCTCATTAAACATTAGTCATCAGCTTTAGCGTAATTAACTGCTGCTTCTTCTACATGACTAGACTGTTGCAGTCTTTGCAAACCCATTAAAAACCTTTAAAGGGGACACTTAAAAAGAGCCATATTATGCAGCTGTGTATGCTGCATATGAGTGGAGACCCATCTGTTTGACAATACTGCTGTAGAACTGCTTTTTTACTAAAAATTTTGTTCAAAACGAATCTCTAAAATAATGCATTTGATTATTTATTTGTTTAATGCATTAACCCATTAGGAGTTTTTTTGGCAAAGTATTCATCATCATTCTTTCTAGAATTCCTCTCAGATATGCATAAAAAATGCATGCTCAAGATTGCATTTGTATACATTTTCTGCCCTGTTAGGTCTTCAGTGTACTGTAGTGTGGAAAGTGTCTCTGTTTTAAAAATACATCTTTTACGTGGGGCTTGGATAGCTGGTCTACAGAGGACCCCATTTTCATGAAGAGCACTCTTGTTCATATCCACAGACAGTGTGTTTCCTGTGGCAGAGCTTGGTTAAGAGTGTTCTCAACAGTTTATGCAAATGTCTTTTTTTTTTTAAATTTTATTTTGCGGTTTCTTTTGCATTAAAAAAATAAGCAGAAAATGGGGTCTCAACTTTTCAAAATCAAAATTTGTATATGCTCATATCATGAAAAACATAGAATTTTGTAAATATTTATGTACTGAAAGCATGTTCTTTTAAAGAATTGCTTGAAAATGTTTGCTTTTTTTCATGGTATTTAATGTACTTCATTGACAAAAGGTAGTTCTTTAATGGTAAACTCTGAAGACCTACAGTAGTTGGTTGCAGTTCTCTGTTTGATCTAAATGTGTTAACCATTGTTTGACATGGATTCATGTATGTACAGTAAACAGGTCCCCCTCTCTGATTGGAGTTGGAACTCCGATTAACAAGGTTTAACACTACTGTGTTTTAGTTAGACGCTGCTGAGTGGCTGTATGTTTGTTTTCTGTCCTGGTCCTTGTTACACACGCATTAAACTCAGGACCACAGACTGCACAAGATCACTGGATGGCAGGCGAAAGCTTTTACGAGTTAGCTGGGTGATGTAACCTCGGGCTAATGATTGGTGTGCTATTACAGTTTCCAGGAATCTCAGGCATTGTTCTCTGAAAGGGTATTAGGGACGCAAAGGGAAATAGTGTTGTACATTAGTGCCCAGTAATGTGTCTTTGTTGTGTAAAGGGGGAGGGAAGGGGTTTTGTGGTACATTTGCGTGTACCACATTCTCCTAACAAAAGGTGTGTCTTTTTAAGCTAATAGTAAAACCAGGAATGGATAAACTCATTAAAGAATATAAATAGCACATCATAGTGTCACTGAATGCATAGTTTTTTGTTTTTTTTTCTTGTGGTGAAATCTACATGGAGGTACTGCATTGTATGTCTAATGCAAATGAAGTCTAATTACTGTTTGCCTGAATTTATGCAAATATTATAAAATGATGGCTGATTGCAATTTCCATTATTTTTTTAATTTGTTTTTAAATGTTATTTTTAATTACACGAGAACAGCTCATGTTTTTACAATCTTGGCTGATGCGATAAGACTAAAGTGCAAGCACAGTAGAACTTAGAAGTTTTATTGCTGTACTTTTGACACTTGACATTTGTACATTTAAATAAATAAATCTTCAGCTGTGCTTGGAAAACAAGCCCATTTGTATTCATAATGATAAAACTTGAACTAACAGAAAAAAAAATGTGGGCTGTACAGAACTGATGGTACTAGAGCAAGAGAAGGAGTTTATACTGAGAGAGCTGAGCTTTGCTTACATGCTACACTAAAATATTTACTGTGTGTTCATGATAATGGGCCAGTTCAAGGCTTTTAGTAAAAATCTTTTTCAGAATATAGTACATGCATTATACCTAGGTAGTGGTTTAAGATTCCGATTGGGCTAATTTTAGTTTAACATTTGATTAACCGGGATTTACGTGTGTTTTGTATGGAAGTCCAACGGTCAAAGAATCCATGTTTCCAGTTCAATTACTGTACCTTCTTTTAGCAGGAGGGGAGATTTTGCGATTTTTAATGGCGCAAATGAGTAGGGCAATATTTTTATTGGAGTTCATCAGGAAGATTTTGGTTTGTTTTTTTTTTTTTTACAAAATCTATGTTGTTGCATAGCAGGGTGGGGTGTGGATTGGTTTTAACAAGGGGCGATTTGCAAAGCTCTTAGCTTCCTGTTTGGAATGACCCTTTCATATAACCTGCTGTAGGTTCTTGCAGGGAGCTGTGATATTATACTGTACCTCCATTATTTTTGCTGCAGTATGGCTTTGCAACTTTCCTGGCCACCCCTGCTGCATTGTTTATAACTTTGTGGTGACGTTGTTATACTGCAAATAATTTGACATGAATATAAATGAACACAGCAAGGCAGGATCAGAAAAATTTTAATGGGTTCATCCAGACAATTTGAGGTAAAACTAACGCCTTCATCAGCAGTAAAAACTGTACAAGGGGCTTTTAGAGTCGTGGGTGGAAATAAAATAAACGCACGCATGGTATTGCAATTTTTTATATTGCACCGGCAAGTTTAAAGTAGTCCTAATTGTGCGAACGGCTGCCAGATGTGTGTAGTGGGTGGAAGAGTGAGTCAGTCTGGATTAGCATTTCTCTTCTGGGAATGGAGTGCCACCTTTTTATTTTAGCGCTGCAGTGCAACATTGTGTTTCCTCCTCTCTTTCCTTGGCAGTGTAATGTGCAGGCTCAGAAATGCCTTACGTGGATCGGCAGAACCGTATCTGTGGGTTTCTCGACATTGAGGAGAATGAGAACAGCGGCAAGTTCCTGCGCAGGTACTTCATCCTGGACACGCAGGAAGGCAGCCTGGTCTGGTATATGGACAACCCCCAGGTAAGGGCAACAGACTGTATAGTCCTTTAAAAACAGATGTACTGTTCTGCACATTGAGCGAAAGTGGATCAATGTTGATACCATAAACCTGAGAGGTATTAATAGTTAAATGTTGTTGGTCATTGTTTTTTAGCAGTTTTGGTGAAAAAGAAATGTTTTGTCTAATTTAAGTGAGCAAGTATATATGGCTGGTTTCACAGACCCTGGTTGTCTAATGACTGTTGTAACTTCAGGTGTCCAGTATTAGTGCTAAGCATGATATGTGAAGGCAGTTATTAAACTAATAATATTTTTTTACTGTACCAGTTTTAAAAATACTGCTTAAACATAAAGCTAGTCTTTCATGGTACTTTAGATATTGAAAACTGCATTTTCTTTTTTTTCTCCGTACTGTCCAAGGTGTTTTTTGCTTCACCGACAGTTTATACTGATTGTATTTAACTTTGACATCTTTTGCTTAAAAGATTGAATGATTGCTGCTGTAGACCTGTTAACATGCTTATTGCATGATTTTTATTTTAAAAAAATGGTACAGAGACATACAAATGTGGCAAAAAGGTTTCATATACAATCTGCTCTCCATCTGCCTGCTTATTGCATCCACCTTTCTCGCTACAATACAGTAAAGTGCAGTACATATGTCTTTGCAGCATGAAAACTTGGTTTCTTACATCTAACATCAGTGCCAATCTTGGACTATATTACTTAAGGTAACAGTAGGTAGTATGAGATTACTGCTAATGACTTCCTAAAGCAAGGTTATGAGGAACAGTCTCCCCCCTGTTCCTGTGTTCGTGCTCAATAGATTAAATAATTCACTTATGAATAATACAGGATTTGTTTTGGGTAATTTTATGATGGGTGTGACACTAATTCATTCCTCTGTTCTTCCATAATTCGGCTTGTGTTACCTTATTCCATGTCCAGTTAGTTTGCATTTTCTGGTAGACTGCTAGCTCATCTCTCGCTGTGCCAGGCAGTCATACTCTTGTCATTGCCAGTGGATGTGGGTAGAGCTTATTGATAACGTGTTACCCCACACGTCTACACAGCATAGACTTCAAAAGTAATGACAACCATCCTCACCATCTGGTACTGTTGAGTAAATGCAGTTAAGTCCCCTGGGCTGCAGGTGTTGCAGAACATATTACTTTGCTGTATCCTGTGTTGTCCATATTGCAACTATTTTTTTCAGCATATTTTTATTCAGCCCATTCCTTATCTATGCTTTCTAGCAGCATCTCCTGCTGGTAAGATGGCTGCTGCAAACTCCTGCACAGTCTCTTTGTCCATGCCAGCTTTTGCCATTTTTCTTTTGAATCACTGGTAATGTAATACTCGAAGTAAAAGCAGGGTATTTAAAGTTGCATACACAATCTTGCAAACAGACATACAGTCTTCCAAGCTGTCCTGATCTTGGTGTGACATTCGCTATTTGTATTTATTGTTTTTACAGAACCTGCCCACTGGAACGCAGCCTGTTGGAGCTCTCAAACTAACTTATATTTCTAAGGTGAGTCTGTTATGTTGTGTAAGACTTGTGCATATCTTACTAAGTGGGACTTCCTTCCCAAAATGTTAATATTTAAGAACAACTCTTGATGTCTGTAATTAACAGGATCACATGTGTTTTTTTTTTTTTTTTTTTCTTTTTTCTGAAGGTTAGCGATGCAACAAAGCAAAGACCAAAGGCAGAGTTCTGCTTTGGTAAGTCCTCATAGGGTTTTTATTCATTCTCATGCACATGCTTACAGCAGTCAGACTCTTTTCTGTTATGTTTCTTGCATGGGTGTTACTCAAGGTTATTTATAAAGCCAAGATGTGTAGTTCAACCCTCTCCTGCCATTCGAGAAGCAGCTTACCGTGTATTTTGCAGAATAATAAATCTAAGCTGTTTGGGCACTGATGGCTTTGTTTTTAACATGTATAAATGTGTGCAAAAACTCAACGGAACACATATCTGTGCAGTACCCTAAAGTGATGCTCGGTCCTTACGATAAGACTAGCAACACACACTTGGGGCCCTTGCACAGGTATTATTAACTAAGTGTGGCATTGTGCTAAAGTATATCAAGGTTGTATGGGAGGGGTGTGTGTGGTGGGGTGGGGGGGTTGTTGTTACTGTTTCCAAATACCCTTGACTTTTCAACTCTTTGTATTGTTTTTTAAAGGATGTAGGAGGGCTGTACAGTATAGACTCAAATCCGGATTCAAACAAAACGTATAGCGCACTTTAGAAAGTTGGAGCTTTTGAAAATGTAAATTTTAATGTAGTACAAATTTGCAGGTGTGGCTAAACATAAGCATAGAAATGTGTGTTGCACCTGGCGTTTGTTTTTCTCTCCATTTTATATTGCATTAAAAGTGTTAATCTGCATTTTTGTTGGCCGTCATTACCATGTTCTAATGTGCCATCAAATCTGTTCTTTTTAAGCTCACAATTATAAATGCAAATGTGCAAGAGCTGCCAATTTTGGATTTCTGAATGAGGAAGGTGATGTCAAGTTAGCACCGACTGTGCCTTGTTTAGAGATTGATCCCTTTTATTCTAACTCGTGTGTGTGTGTGTGTGTGTGTGTGTGTGTGTGTGTGTGTGTGTGTGTGAAATGGACACAGAAAAACATCGACATGTAGTTGTCATGCATTTCGACTGGGTGATGATTTGTGATGCTTGGCTTGAAAACGACAGGGTCGTCCGGGCACCTGCCCCTAGCTGGTCAGATGCAATGCAGTGCTTTTGTCCCATAACGGCATGCTGCTGCTCTCTGACTGAATTGAAGGAAACACTACAGTGACCTGCTATTGAGTGCACTTTGGATTTCTACAGGATTGGGGAAATACCCTGCTTTTCGACAGGATGCTAGCATTCAAGTTGGGACTACATTCCAAACCAGCAGGATATTTATAGAGGATGGTGCTGTTCTGTGCACTGTTGACATTTTTTTTAATGTGTTTTATTCGAATGCAGTACATTGCTTTAGATATACTGTGCTACTGCATCCTCGTACCTTATTTGTAGGTCATGTGGTTTGAGTGCTGCTAGTCTTACAGCACATGAATTGATTAAGGTACATGCACCAGTAATCCATGGAGTTGTATTTATCAAAACAAATAAAAATAATAAAGCCAAAAGAACAACACAATAACTTCAAAGGGACAGTGATGGCATTTGCTAGTGCCAATAAGATGTATGACAATTAACTATGGTTTTAAAATTATCACTCCTTTTTTAATATGGAAATTATGAAAAAGTCAGATGCAGTTATAGAAAACTAGTCCAATGCTTTGTCTCATGCCTGTTTTATTTCAGCACGGTTTCTTCTGACTGGCTTGACTTGTTCCTAATTACTGTATTAATTTCCCTGGCCTGTAACCACTCATTCTGGGAAAGCTTAAATGTCCCCCCACCCTTTTTTACAGTAACACAGTATAGCAAAGAGCATGATTCATGGTTTAAGCATGTCACTAAAACAAGGATGAAAGGCAAAATATGTGAGAAAAAAGAAATGGCACTCTTGGTTTCCTTAGAGTAGGAATCTGTCTGTTCATACCCATTTCCTGCTTTGAGTCATCCTGTTGTTTTTTTAAATGTTTGTTTATTTAAGCTATAGATGGATTTATCATATACTTACAATACTCTACATCTGGTTCAGAAGGGAACCCTTTGGTAAGTTGATATTAGAACTAAAAGATTAGACTAAGTTAACTCTGTACATTCTATTATGACGAGATGGGCTAACATACCTGGAAATCTCTTCTTTTAGAAGGAAAATGACCAATTGGATATTCTGACTACAGTGTTTTTGAATATCAAGGAGATCTTGACTGAGCAAGGGAGTCTGTTTGTTTGATTTGATGGCAAGAGGAAAGCAGTTTTTGTTTTTTAAGTTTTCCTGAGATTAGAGCCACCCTAAAGTCCAGAGGGATTCAAAGTTAACATAAGCTTCAGCAAGCAAGGAACAAAAAATAAGCAGCTAGCACGGCAGCCACTGGTAATACCAGTAGAAGCTCCTTACATCAGTCTGACTCAGAGTTCAATAGCAGCACAACAATCCCTACACCCACTATTGTACACCTTATGAAGTCACAGAGATCCTTCTGCTTTCAAGTGATTGTTGCTGAATGGTTGCACACAACTCTTGCACAGCTCATGTATTGTAGGTCTAATGTATCACATGTCGCTTAACCTTGTAGAGTCTCACTAGGTGAAGTGGAGGTTTAATACACCAGCTGGACCCATTCACGAAGATAAAAAGCATGGATTTTTATTTGACTTCATTTTTTAAAGTCTGTTTGTTTTTATATATATATATATATATATATATATATATATATATATATATATATATATATATATATATATATATATATATGTGTGTGTGTGTTTTTGGACTTGTGTCATCTTCTTTTAAGAACAATGTGGAACAGTTGCTTGAATATCAATTATTCCTAAAAAGAGAAGACATTCTAAAACATTATTTAAACATTACCCTTAAAGTTTCCCGTGGTATTTTTTGCAGTTTTCCCATGCTTTCCACGTGATTCTATTATGCATTTACCAGTTTCCCCTGTTTTGCCACATTTATTAATATGCTTTACCATACCTTACTATTCTGTACAATGCTAACCTGTGCTTTTCTGTTGCTTTCACCATGCTTTTATTAGTGTTCTATGCTTTTACTATGGGAAAACTTGTAAAAGGGTAGGGTTAACTGACTCAAATCTGGTTTGATTATTTAGGGGTCCCTGCTTAGTCTTGCATCAACAGTGAATTCACGATAAAGGTACAGCACAGTATGTTTCAGTAGAAACAAGTTAAATTTTACAGGCACAGCCTTTTTCTGATTTGATGTTTGCAGAGTTGCAGTGTTTAATGCCTGTTGTGAAAAAGTAAGCACTGCGTTTTCACAGCCATTAGTCTCGCTTTCCTGTGGGTGAGCTGCTCAGCAACCAGTGAAGCTAATTGGCAATAGAACGTCTTTCAACAAGTTTGCAAATGACCTGATGGGAACTGTATTGATTTTATTTTCTCTCTCCCCTCTTTTTTTTTTTTTTTTTTTTTTTTTTTTTTTAGTTATTAATGCAGGGATGAGGAAATTCTTCTTGCAAGCCAATGATCAGCAAGACCTGGTTGAGTGGGTTAATGTGCTGAACAAAGCTACCAAAATCACTGTAAGTGTTCAAGCAGATCACTCCCTTGAATGGTTGAAGATCTCTGCGTGGTGCTCTAGAAGAGGAAGTCCCATTGCAATCGGGTTTCAGTGCGGTTTGACATTCTTAACCAGCTACCAAAAATACCTCCCCTAACTGTCCATTATTGGTCTAAACGGGAAGGATATCATTAATGCATCTAGAGTATAAAAGGGCGTTATAAAGCAATGCCATGATAAAATATATATGCATGCTGCAGGGGGAAATGCTTCAAACAGTAGAGCTCTGTTCTAACTTGGTCGCAGACTCTGGTATCGGCTGCTGTCCTGAAGACCTCTTTGTGTTTTAATAGCACCTCTCATGCTTGCGTTTTCCATTTCTCATTCTTTGAGGTTGTTCATTTTTCAGACAGCTCTGCTCTTATTAGCAATGTTGTGGGAATGTAATCAATTAGGCCAGCATTAGTAAGTCACTTAGTCACAGCATCTTTCAGCTGAGAGCAATGTGATTGCCGTTGGACAGAGAGAAGACAGTGAGCTTTATAAAGAGCCATTGAGCTGGAGAACTGGGAATACAGTGGACTGCACCCAGAAACATGCACTCCTGATATACAATACAGTATTGGAGCACAGCATTGACACAGCCCCTAGCCCACAGTATAGCAAACAGGAGACAAGACTGGCCAAAAAATTTCAGTTATATTGTGCACTTGAGTTTCTTGGCAACTTCTCTTAACCTGCACTGAATTTAATCCTGTATTAATTTTAATAATACACCTATAGAGAGTTACAAGACAGTGTTCAAAATTATTGCAGGTTAGGGGGGTAGGTATTGTTGGCCCTGTTCATTAATTAAATAGTTTCTATCAACAGAGGTTTTTCATACCCATAAAAGGGAGTGTTTTTGCTAAAAGCTTAATTGTCTCTTTTTTTTCTTCTCTTTTAGTTGAGTCAGTCAGTAATTCATTTACTTGCTGTGATTAATGACGGATTCAGAGTGGCACTCCCACGTCCACTGTAATAACTACCAATTTTAATATCCACTTTCGGTCCCTCTGAGACAAATTGACCTGGTTTTACAACAGATAAGGTATTCTTGTGAAACCAACCCACTTACAAGAACATAAACGTTGGAAAAGGGGAAAGAGGCGAAACTGAATTTCCTTGTATACTTTCCTTTTTTTTTTTTTTGTGTGATGTCATGTCTGGGTGATTTATTTAGTTTTGTAACTGGGCTAAAAGACTAGAGACCACTT
Organism: Polyodon spathula; assembly: GCF_017654505.1. Classification (NCBI taxonomy): domain Eukaryota; kingdom Metazoa; phylum Chordata; class Actinopteri; order Acipenseriformes; family Polyodontidae; genus Polyodon; species Polyodon spathula. The sequence goes on along the minus strand of NC_054546.1, from coordinate 6,329,549 downwards.
CAGGACCACATCCTTTTTTTAATAAAAGTCTACAACTGAGAGCAGGGTGTGGAAACTGCTGTCGAGAGGTGCAACCTGTCACTTCCTTCTTGAAGGAACAGAGAAAGCATTTTTTTGCATTTTGTTTAAAATCTGTAATATATATAGTGGTGTTTGTTTTTTCGCCTCCTTAAAGGAAAAAATGTTCAAGGCCATTCCCCCTTCTAATTCTGTATATTAGTATGAGGGGGATATGTCTCTTTCTTACTTGCATTGTCTGCTAATGAAACAAACCCAAGCGGAAGTGCCTCTGTGTGAGGGAGTCTCCCAGCTGTCCATATGAGGAGGTAGATGGTGGAGGGAATGTGTGCTGCATGCGGAGGGCAGGCCATGGCAAGCCCTTTGACTGTCCCTCTGCAGCTCTCCAGAGTTCACTCAAGGGAGAGTTTGTGAAATTCTTTGAGAAAAGAAACCGGCTTGGTAAAGATCCTTTTTTTTCAGTGGAAAATGTACAGCACTTGGTCTTTTCCCTGCTTTTTTGTGCGTAGAATTTTTATGGTTAAGTAAAAATGTGTTTATAGCCTCAGTTATACCTGGAGATTTAAAAGAATTATAGAATATGAAATCAATTAGCTTTATATTTTCACCCTACCATTTGACATGCATGTTCCTGACAGTGGTTAACACTTGTATAAGTTTTGAGGGCGCTACTCAACACTACTGTACAGTACTGCCACCAACACACTGTTTTTTCATTCGTATGCATTTGGGGGAACTGGTACAGTAGGTACATATTCTATTATTAAGCCACCTATTGTTTTTAGAGCAGGTGTTTTCTCTTTGTCACAGGTGCCAAAGTCATCTGATGTGCAACAAAATTCTGAAAACCAAAAAAGTGCCTTGGAGTGTCCAGGTGCCAAGAAGCAGGTCTCCTATAAGACCGAAATCATTGGGGGTGTTCCCATAAAAACCCCTACACAGGTACCAACAGAATTTTACATTTAAAAAGAGATGTTCGTGAAATCTTGGTGTATTCCTTTTTAAAAGACCATCTTCCTGCTGTGCTTAAGGATATGTGGTGTGTGTCAGAACAACTGATACTAAGCTGGTGTGGGAAGCAAACAGACACTAACAAGTTATTTGGCAAGAAACCTGTTTTAAACTCTGTACTGTGTTGGAGAGTTTAGTGTTCTGTCAACCCCAGTCAACTACTTACTACAGAGTTGTTTCATTGGGATGACAGACTGAACCGTTATTAATATTGTCGGTGGGTTCAGGAGAGCTAGGTGTGTGTCTCATGTGTTTTATGGATATGAGCAGGTAGCAGGAGGGTGGAGGCAACATCTAATAGCATACTTTTATTAATAAAATGGAAGACGTGAAACTGCTTTGTTTCCAAAGAAGTGCTTTTAATGTATAATCCGTACCTGTGAAAACTCGGAATCATTATTTGAACCCCATCCAAATTTGTTAACATATTGTAAGTTTTGTTAGTTTTACATTTTGTTGTTATTTTAGAATTGTAATGGGTGGATTTTCATTTCAGAATGAGAATGTGTTCTTTTCTTTCTTGTAGCCACGAGAGCTGTTAACCCTATGCCCCGGCTCAGATCTGTTTTCTGTGTTGCTTATTCCAGCAGGAGGGAGGGGAAGGTTTGGAGGGCGCAGACAGAGGCGGGTTGAAGCGTTCCCTTAGCCAGCTCCCGTACTTCATGGGCAAAGCTGCTCAGGACCAGACCGTGGTCAAGGCTGGCTACTGTGTCAAGCAAGGAGCTGTGGTGAGTGTACAGACAATGGAGTCAACCCATTACATACTGTTATCTCCTGCAATGTGTGTTTCTGTGCAGCACCTTTCCAACAACTTCACTGTTTTATTCATTTGTATAACAAAACTGAAAAAAAAAGAATTCTGTTGGTATCTAAGGCTTTCTTGACACTTGTTTCAATTGCTTTTGCAGATGAAAAACTGGAAAAGAAGATATTTCCTATTGGATGAAAACTCGGTCAGTTACTTCAAATCAGAGCTGGTATGTTTTTTATTTTATAAGTGAGGTACGTATTATCTATTCATAGACGTGGCATGCATGCTGCACCCGAATGTAAAACAAGTAATCAAATGAAGTTCATTTAAGGTCGTCCATTGTTCAGAAAACCTGCACACAATTTAGAAACGTTGAGTTAACAAAGGGGCAGTCGTTTGTTGAGTTTCACCATTCATCTGTGACGAGGTATAGTATGGATGCTGTTTAAACGTGTTGGGAGGCATGCTACTGAATTCTGTTCAAGGAATTCTGAACAGGCTTCGACATGCCAGTGGCATCCAACACCATCAACTCAAGCAGTCTGAAATACCACCAGTCAACCCCTGATTTAAAACCAAACCAAGTGCTGTCGGCTTTAGGCGGGATTACTGTCCGCCTGTCTTATCGTAGCCCTGAGCCCTCCACTAATTTTAATGAAGGCTATGCTTTCCTGTGATATTTTATATATCTATCTCACTGTAAAGCAGCAAGACCAGTTTGCTTGAGCAGCGGGTCTGTGAGCCCAGGGATTCTGGATTGGAATTCCAGTACAGAGTTTCTTTGCTACTAGATGACCCCCTCTCCAGTCCTGCATTCTAATTCATTTTTACTAACTGTGTGTGGTCTATCCAAGAGAACTGAATCATGGATGCACAGCCTGGGCCTTCACAGTCCCAAGTCCTAATACTCATGAATTGCTTAATTGAAACAAGAAAAACACTATCCAAGTCTGGTGATTTATGGGTGATTTGTTATTATTTTTTTTGTTGTGTTTTTTTAAAGAGAAAATCATCAGGCTGTTATATGAAAGTGCTCTAAGCAAACAGAAGAATAAATTAAATTAGTTGTATTTCAGACCCTTGTCAAGTTGTTCTTTTAATCACTTGGTGTTCAGTCTACTGGGCAAAAGTATGAATGAGTTATTTATTTAAAGAGAAATGCACACTATAATGCAAAAAACAATAATTTGCAAACAAATATTTTTATTTGTAGCTGACATTCTGAGGATGTTATCCGAACACCATGGCTTTCATACCTATTAATAGCAAAAAAAGGGATTTTTTTTTTTTTCTTTCTTGCAATGTGTCATTAGTGTCAAATAACAGGCAGATTAATTGGACTTCCTCAACACACAACATGAATTTTCTTTTCTTGACTTATGTGCAAAGTACTTCCGCCCACACGATTTAGACGCTTTTAGCTGCCTGTTTTGTTTGTAAAGGGGGGTGAGGGTGAGTAGTTGTCAGGAATGGGCACCGTATCAGAAGATTGTATTGTGAGCACTATTCACTTCATAGAAAGATAACTCAAAATGGCATGCATAAAAGGGTTACTGTAATTCTTACTGTCAGTGAAGCCTGGGACCCAGACTCGTTTACATTAAAATCAACTCATGTTCCATTCCACACCGCCTCTGCGTTCAGGATATACTCTGATAGACAGCAGAAAACCTCAGGAATACACTCTGGAAAGATGAAGTCTCCTGGCCGAGTTGGAGGGTTTTAAGTGTGTTTTTAAAACACTTTGACAGGATTTTTTCTTTTGTTATGGTTCTTTGTGAAGTGAGCTGTGATTGATAGGTTAGTACGTGCCGAATGTTGCTGTTCTGTTATTTTACGGTTTCTGGTGACCTTGGCAGGTGTTACTGATTTCTAAACTCGGCCCTCACAGAGGTCTACAAAACAACTTACAGGGACTGATCTGATGTATTTAATTACATGCAACCTTGAACTTCTAGTGGCTCTGCAATAGTTAACCTTTTAGTAGTAATTAACATTTACAGAACCTTAAAAAAAGATCAATTTAATAAAGATAAAGCAACCTGCTATTTATGGTGGAATGTAGAATAAAATATTAAATACAACAACGAATAATCTCTTAATCCAACCCAATACACCATAGCAAGATTGCTTTTGAACCATGACCCTAAAGTGAAAGGCAGTGAAGCCAATAAGGATTTTATCAGGAAGGAAAACGCTAAACCCTCTCGAGGCTCCAAACTGAAAGTGAGAAAGCTGTGCTTGTAAGCCATGCTTTTTGGTACTGTTGCTAATGGAAGTGTAAAGCAAGTCATATTTGTGGGACTATTTTATAGCTGCAGTGACTTAAGTATAATAAAGGGTGAAACAGTGGGGCTTCTAACATTTGGTTGCTAATGATACAAAGTTTCTCTGTGGTTCCCCTCACAGGACAAGGAACCCCTCCGAACGATCCCCCTGAAGGAGGTGCACAAAGTGCAGGAGTGTAAACAGAGGTGAGACGTGCCGCTTTGTGATTGCACAGGTGCAGATATACCAGGAGGAATGTACACGACCAACGTTCATGCATACTGCAGTTCATTTCCTGCAACACCGGTTTAGTGCATGCCACTAATGAATGAGTGTAGTAATAGTTTGAATATAAGATTTGGTCACAGAACCGCATTTTGTAGCAGTGCACTCAGACTGAAGGACTTGTGAAATGGGAAGTTTATTTTTTTAATTTATTTTTAACTTTCTGACGGTTCATTGGATAGAAAGAGGGTTATTTATATGTACTGTCAAAGTGAGTTCCAGTATCACAGAAGTGCATCTAGTCTGCTGATTCCTTATCAGGAATGCTTTCAAGTGCTATAGAAACACTTTACCTTTGCTGTACCCTGTGTTTGCCATCACGTATTCCATTTCTTTTTTTAAAAAATTATTTGGGTCATCCTAGGTAAATTTAAGTAGGGAATTACTTTTTTTTGTACTTTCTTGAACGCTTACCAGGAGAGATCATTTCTTATAAACATTGCTCCCACAGTGATCTGTAGATCAATCAAAAGTATAGATTTGCTGCAATCCTTTCTTTCTTTTTCTTGTGTGATTTGTTTGTTTTTTTTCCTAAAATGCAGGTGTTTTGAACTTTTTTCTTTGAACTTTTAGTGATATAATGATGAGAGACAATCTATTCAAAGTAGTAACAACTTCAAGAACCTTTTTTGTACAGGTAAGAAATGAGTACAATAAGATTCTTAGATGCCCCATGCCTATAAATTGTATGTTTATTAATCTTACAATTAACAAACTTTTAAAATATAATTGCCTAGTCTTTTTGTAATGAGCAAAAATAATTATAAAAAAAATAACATTTCATGACTGTAGTTTTTTGCCTGTGAATTGAGAGGGCGGTTTAACAGAAGACAAACTCCCGAGAACAGGATGTGTCTGTAATTCCGCTCACCCTGCAGTTCTCACAGCAGTATGATGTCATCTCTCTCTCTCTCTCCCCCTCCCCGTTTCAGACGGACAGCCCAGAGGACATGCACAGCTGGATCAAGGCAATCTCAGGGGCCATCGTTGCCCAGCGCGGCCCAGGCAGATCAGCAGCTACTGTATGTATCTCCAGTGCGGACAGGTTGGGGCTTAGTTGGAGTTTGGGGGGTGTGGGGTGGTTCTAGGTTCCTGGGTCTAATCAGTTCAGCGCTTTTTTGAATTGTAACTGCTAACAGTTTTGTTATCTCTAGAGATACAGATACAACATTGTATTTGTGTTATATGCCATTACATGTACGTATATTCTGCATATGTGCGTGCACTCTTATTCAGAATATGTGTTGAATGTCTAATATTATTTAATATGTATTTTATACCGCATATATAAAATACTGCATGCTTGTGTCCATACTGTACTCTGAACTTCCTGAATTATCGGTAATTTTCTTGTGTGTAATTATATACGTATAATAACACACATACTGTGTTGAGTCAAATGCATGTATACCTGTTGTGTCTGAAAGGGTTCTGGTGTGGGAAGGTGGTGATCATCGGATCAACTGAGGGAAAGGATGCCAAAGTGTCATCTACCAGCCAGCTGCTTCTGTCTCTCTCCCCTTTTTTTTTCCCCTGTTTTTGTTCCTCTTCTCCTCAAGTTCTTCTAATCTCAGCTTTGCAATGTGTTCTTGCAGATGCGGCAGGCCAGGCGGCTGTCAAGTCCTTGTATACAGAGGTATACATCCCCACATGGTGAATGCAGCACGGATGTGAGCTCTCATGTCAAACTGGCTGCTGTTTTTAGTTTTTTTTTTTTTTTTTTTTGTTTACAACCCAGGAGGAATGTGACTTGGGAGGCTTCATTTGCTTATAAATCGAATCAGCTCTTCCCTCTTCCCCGCCAAACCATCTTGACCTCGCTTGATCAATGCAAGCTATTGAAATCAATGAGACTAACTCATCCCAGCCATCCTCATTTTAAATTTAATTTCCAACTTCAGCAAGGCATTACTGGCAAAACCAACTCGGCTTCAGCATTCACAATGATAGTGTTGCCATGTCCATTTACCTTTTAAAACCCTCCCTCGGTAATTACATTTATTATGAGCACATCCATCACTCTTCCAGGATGCTGCATTGTGGCTTCACTCTAAACTGTTTTGCATTACCGCTCATCACCAATGCCACGTACTGTAAATAATGCAGGGCATTTATGTTAAACCCTTCTAAACTACTGAAACTCCCTACTACTAAGATTTCATTTCGTGGAAATTCACACACAGTAGCTTATAGATTTGAGAAACTAATTATAAACAAACCAAATTGTTGCTTTTTTAATTAAGGTTATATTTAGTGATGGGTTTCTGGGCCATGTTCCTCAAGCCGCAGTATATTTGTAGCCGCACTATATATTGGTAGTTTCCAGCTTGTTTCAACACTGTTTACCGACCAGTGACTTGTAGGACTTTGTTTTCCCAAATTGAGTTGCCTTGTCCCACAACTGCACTTGCATCCCTGCCTTAGTGGTGTCAAGCACTCCTGAAGCAGCCACATTTTACTACACGAGTGTCCAGGGAACTGCCGCAGACCACAACTATTGCCTTAAAATCGCTACCGTTTCAAAAACATTAAACAAAGAAAAAGTGGATCAAACCTTGCATCGCACATTTTAAACACCATTGCAAACCTTCCAAAGAACAAAACATAAACAGAGTGGTTTAACTTTTGTGAAACCCTCCCATTTTACAGCTAACATTCTGTCTAGTTCGCATGAGAGTTCATACCATATGTGATTTAATTAACCCCCCTGCTGAACTAAATGCTTCTGATTTCAGTCCTTTCTCCCATATTGCTAACCAGCATCAACTTGATTGTTGACCTGCCTAAGAGAATGTGGATGTGTGATGCATGCATGTTGTTGTTATGAATATTGATTTATCTACTGTTGAAAGGCCAAGAATGTAAAGGTACCCAACGTGTATAATAAAGCATTAAAACTATGGAGTGAAATGTGCCTTTCCTTAAAAGATTAAGCAATGTCGAAGTAGTTCCATAAGGGAGCAGCAGTTTGTTTAAAATGACGTCTGTTGCCAAGCTCAAGTAATGTTTTTAAGGAATGTTTTAGCTTTTAAACTGTTCTTCTAAAAACTCAGATGGTTTTGTGGATGGCAAACTTGAGTTCAATCATTACAAACTGGCTTTTATAAAAAGAAAAGCTCTTCTCATGACATTCCTTAATGTTTTTTAGTGACTAGCAAAAGTCTGTTGACTCAGTCCCACGGTAAATAATCCTAATATGTACCTTTCACTTCTGGGCCTTTCAGCAGGGAATACAGTGTTTAATCTGATTAGAAGGTGCAAGAGCTAGTAACAGGGAAATGCAAGCCTTTCTTCAAGGGCAGGCAGAGAGGCTACTGGGGTTGAAAAAGGGACAATTCAGTTGATCTGAATTGTGGCTTTACTAAATACCTTTGATTTAAATAAATTAATTAATAGAAACAAGCCTGACATTTTACTTGCTATTAAATATAAAAACACTAGAGACTTGCGCACACAGTTAGGGGATGTTGATTTATTTGAATGATTTTAAACAAAGGTATTTTAGATCTGCTGCTGTTTTGAACAGTTGAATAGGCCCTAAATTTTATGTTCTGCTCTGTGAAGATAGCTGCAGTTTCTGGAAATATATTTGTTGTGTGAAGACAAGATTCTTAAGGTTGTTTTTTTTGTTTTAGTAGGTTTTATATATTTTTTTTTATTTTTATTTCCTGAGCATGCTAGGTGTACCTTTTGAATATGAAGCTGTGTGTTATGTTTCTGTGCCCATCTTTTTTGTTTTGAATATATATATATAATGCACTTTACACTGCTGCTGTAACTATGCTGGCTTTCTCTGGCTTGTGGTGGCTTTCTTAGCTAACATTTTCATTGTGTTACTTACTACTTGTCACAGGCAAAGAGCTTATGACACATTTATCCATTTAGGCTTTCCATAAATGTGACTATTTTTATTTTGAGCTTTTGCAGTATCTGGACAAAAAGTAGCTGTGCAAAGGTGTGTGTGTGTGTATGTACTACATATACATTATATACCATATGTACATTATTTGTGTGTGTGTACAACAGTGAAGCGGCCTCCAGTATGCTTGCACTTCATCTCAATCTCTATCTCTGCTGTAACTAATAAAGAAACAGAGCCTGTTGCAACCTGCGGTGTTCATACAGAGTGCTAAATATTGAATAGCTTTCAATATTTAATATGCTTTAGCAGTCATCAGGGGCTTTTTTCTGCTGCTACTGCAGGCCTGCGTTGAATGAGACGAGGAGAGTCATTAAATAATGCATTGCTTCACGGGAGCAAGGCATGCTTGTTTAATTTAACCCTGTTTGCTGATGCTTTTGCCTTGTCTTGTTTTTTGTTTTGTTTTGTCTCCTTGCTTTTGTTTTTCAGAGAGTAAAATCTGACTCTGAAATACTAACATGCCAAAAATGACTGCTGCTACTACCAGTGCTAAGAAGTGTGAAGTAACTGACTCCCTGACTGTGTTTCTGTGTCTCTGACCGACACACCCCTCCTCTTTACAGGAGCACGGCAACCATTCCTCCTCAAACTCTTCCTTCTTCATCCGCGACCAGGGCCCCCCAGTCCCTCGCTCGCCAATCTCTGCGGCGGCAGCCTACCCCCCACCATCTTTTTCGCAGTACGCCTTCCCTGCACCCCCAGACACTCTCCACAAACAGCCTGGCCTGGAAAAGCGAAGACTTCATGAACCTCCTTCCAAGACCCTGCATCCAGGGAAGCACTCGATCCCGGCTTTCCCTGCAGGAGACCAAGCTTCCAAAGTGACTCCCTGCACGGCTCCCCCGGGGACCACGCAAACCTGTGACGGCACTCAGGAAATGCCCTCAGAGCACATCAACCTGGATGATGATAATTTGCCTGTCAGTGATGTCTGACTTTGCAGCACATAATGGTGGTGGTGTTTGGGTAGGTAGTGGCTAGAGGAAGTGTACTGCCAGTTGGATTTGAAAGGTAACCAGAGGAAGACAGAAATTGTCATAAAATGAAATAAGTAAGATCTGCAGGAATGTTCTATTGGAGTTAATGCAGAACACGACTGCTTCTTTTTATTTATTTGTTTATATAATTCTGTTGATGTAATCTAAAGGGGTAATGGCTGTGTACTGTGATACAGCTGTAAAGGGTTTTTTACAAGATGCCTTCTGAGGCAAAATGTTGCATGTGGAGAATCCCTTTGTGGCTCTGGTACCTCAGCTGTTATCAAGGAGGCCCCTTATGCTGTGACTGGGCACTACTCAGGGTTTCATTTAGAGTGGGGGCTTTGGCAGTCACACTGGTTCAATATTAGATGGGGTTTCCATGTAATTGGGTCAGTCATTGTATTTGGGTGGGGCTAGGTGGCAAGTCAGTGGTGCCATCTAAAAGAAATGGTGATGGATTGTTAAGGGGGACATATTGTACAAGTCCAAATGGAAGAATGATTGAGAGGTGAAGGGTTAGTACAACACCCAAAAACCTGTAGCATATTTTTTACTATTTTTTTTGTTTGTTTTTTTTTGTAGTATGAAAACCAAAAATACTATTGCCAGAGAGGAGACCTAAAGTGTTGAATTTGTAATAACCCCAAACTTATTTTGTGCTGCAAGCATAGCATTTTACCCTTAGCATTCCCAAGGAGCACTCTCTGTTTTAACCCAGTTGTCTAGACCAGTAGCTAAATGGATTTCTAATTTAGAAGTCATTTATTGTTCTGTGTTTATTTAGTATATTTGATCCCATTGTTTGAATGCAAAATTTTTATAATCAAAGTTTAACAGTAAGACTAACACGGTATAGTAAGACATATTACTATTGGAAGAGCCCTTTGAATTACTTTGTGCTTCAGTCATTTGACACCTTTCCTAATGTGTATTAATGCGACTTCTCCATACCATCTTCCTCTGTGAAGGGCATCACTGTACAGTGCTAATTTCAGACGTTCAATAGTTAGCACACAGTATTTGCAGGTCTGTGGGCTTAGCAGCTAGCACAGCTGAGCGGCCCAAGTCTGCATGTTCTGCAGGCTGAAGTACTTTGATGTGAATGTGGAGGAATATATTTCTCCAATTCTATATATATCCCATACCCTAATATTCTAATATATACATATATTCATGAATGTATACTAATATATTTAAAATAAAATCTAGATCATATATATATATATATATATATATATATATATATATATATATAAAATATAAAAAAGACTGCCGTTTGTTTCATGTATTTTGCTCTTTGACAGAATGATTATCCGTTAGTCCTCGGCACAAGACTGCCGTTTGTTTCATGTATTTACATTGCATACAGTAACTATTGTTTTGTGCATTTTTAATGATGATAAAATGCTTGTGGGGTTTTCATCTTGTGCCTCGGCTGTCGAGCATGTGGGTGATTCTATCTTTGTGGCCTGTCATTTTGTGCCTGTCTCCTTTCTATAAAGGCAAGCTTCTGGTATTTTTAATTTTGTACTTTTGAAATTGTGCACCTGCTGTTTCAGAATTATATTATTACCTGGCGTTAAACACAGTTTAAATATATTGATCAAACAGTGGAGAAAACAACTCATGCTTACAATCCAATTGCCAAGTGTTTCATAGTACAGTACTTGTGTTGAGTGTGTGCAATATGGGTTTAAATAGTTTAAGCATGGTTATGGTAATACTGAATGAAAAATGCAAAACCACAATTGTTTTTAGATGCAACACCTACCAAATGTGTAGACTCCAGTCTGTTGATTTTAAGTGTGATCCAACCCACTAGCAGGCTGACTATTTTGGAATAAGAGACATGTAAATATTATATATATATATATATAATATATATTATAGATTATATATATATATATTATATATTTATAAATATATATATAATCTCACACACACACACACACATATATGTGAATGCCAAAGGTGTTCAAAGCCTTTTTTTGTTTCGCTGTTTCATAAGCTACTGACAGTTGCCATCAATATAAATTAAATGGATGGCAATATTTTGTGTGCTCGGTTTTATTTATTTTTTTAAGCTGTTGGTTTTTATCGTATTTCATACTTCAGATATGTAGGTATTTCTTGGACACTACAGGTGAAAAGTTGCTGCTTCTTCCTAAATCATAATTTATTTCAATAGTTCAAATTCATACAGCAGTTTATCCATAGCATTGTATCAGAAATATTTGCATGTCCTGAAACTAAACAATAAATGGTAGACCTTTTATAATCTCAATAAAGCTGATTTGAATATAATTCATAATAATAAAATTGAGTTGCTTTTATGTTACATAGCATACCACCTGTTGAAAAGGGAAAGGTTGACATCCTCGCAAAGAATACCTACGAGCGAGGCTACAGTGTAGTACCGTAAATCAAACATCAGCAGAGAGATTAAAAAAATAAACTCGGAACTGTTGCGATAACTGTTTAATTTTAATTAGGCATCAGATTCAATGTAAAGTAATTTTCACTTTATTTGAACAACATTTGGATCTGCATAAAATCTGTGGCATTAATAAAGTGATATATTTGGCATAGAACAAGCAAGGGGCTGAAAGTCCTTCTCCAGATCATAACATTTCTTATCAATAACTGACAAAAATCTAATTTGTTTTACAGGTAAAGCAGCCAAGTCGGTGCTAATACAGTTTTTTGCTAATCCTTCCAATAACAATAACACAAAAAGAGTAATACCATTATTAAAAGAGAAGCTTGTTTCTTCTACAGTGACTACAGATCATACGATTTGAGTATTTTCAAGTTATGCACTTAAATATCTTTTAATCATTAATTCAGTTGCGAAGAGGCAGGCTGTTTTCCTAACAAAAAAACAATTTAAACTCTTGAACCACAATGAGGTGTCTCAAGTTTGTTAATGCAGCACACCACAAAAATGGTCAAAGTTGGCAATAGCTTGCAAGTTTTGATTTGATGATATATAAATAAAATAATATATATATATATATATATAATATATAATTTTTTTTTTTTTTGCAAGGATACCAAGCAGTGTTCTATTGCACGTCACAGAGTGATATCACAGCAACAGGGAGCAGAATGAGACCCAACACAACAGCAGAGGACCACTAACCCCCACTGTTGTGATGTAGGCATTTATTTGTGGACTCTGTAGCAGTCCAGTGCTGTCCTTTGAAGCATTGTATTAGTGGATTACCTGGGTATAATACCAGTGTAACTGATATTTACCTATAAACTCTTTTTCTTAATTCAATGATTACAGGCTACTACTGACGACAGCATTGTACCCTAATCCCTATTGTGATGACAGTACTATCCTGTAATCTCTTATAACGACAGATAGCGTTGATATTTTTGATTACAGACGCTATCTGATGTAAATGGAACAAACTTTTAAAGAATGTCCGGTTTCAAAGTGCTTTGAATGTTCAAGTAGACAATTTCCAAATAGAAAGCTTATTTATTTAAAAAAAAAGTCAGTTGTCAGAGGCTGAAAGGCAGAACTTTGTAGCACAGCAGCAAAATTCCAACACTAAGGAAAACCATGTCTGATCTGTCCATGCAGAGATCAGTGAACTGCAACCAGTATTATCTGTTGCAGCACCACCCAAAGACCATTCACGCGAAACTAAGATACAGCCTTTTTGGGCATAACTGCATTTTTAATAACTCAAGTCAACAGGAAATTTTATGAATATGATGTTAGCCAAAAGAAAAAGCCAAGATACCAACCGACAGCACCTAATTATTATTATTTAAAAAAAAAAAAAGTAATTTGTGATTTTTAGTAAAGATTTGTTTAATTGTAGCTACCTATTTTTTTTTCTTTTTGTGCTGGTATTATACGAAATAAAATACAAGCTCCTGTTCATAATCGGATAGTAAAAAGCCATCAAGGAGTTCCATGACATCGAGTGTCACCGAACTTCTTGATGTCGTTTTACTATCTGGTTAATCGGTGTGTCACCGAACTTTTGATGTCGTTTTACTGTTATGAACAGTAGCTTGTACTTCGAACATTATAGATATATATATATATATATGTGTATAATATATATATAGTATATATATTTATCATATATATATATATATATATATATATATATATATATATATATATATATATATATATATATATATATATATATATAATATATATATATATATATATATATATATATATATATATATCCATATATATATATGTGTATCTATATATGTGTATACTATATAGTATATATATATATATATATATATATATATATATATATATATATATATATATATATATATGTATATATATATATATATTATATATATATATATATATATTATATTACACACAATGTCGAGTAATTTCCAAAACAATAAAATCTTTCAAAAGAATAAACCGACTAGCCATTGAGCGAGGGAGGAGTTGTGATCTATTTTGGGTTGAACCTGCCAATCCAAATATATACTGGCTTAAAAAAAAAAATTATTGGGACCACAGTAGATCAATAAAAATAAAAATCTCAGGATGTCCTCTTTTGAAACTAGACTTTTTAACTAATCACTGCCTGCCCCTTCTCCACCTCAAATAAAACAAATACTGTAATAGTTACAGTTAACATACATTTGTTTTGTTTAATTAAGTTAAACCTGTTGCTTTGTTAGCTTGATTTTTTCAAACCTGTGCGTGATTATTGTTAGAGTTTTATTATGTGTTGTGTGTTGTGTCTTGGCTTTGTTCCTCCAGTGATGCATGTGTTTTGTTAAGGTAAACGTTGCAAGCACTAGGGTTTGTGTAAATGTGGTTGTAATGTCTATATAGTGGGTGCACTTCTCATTTCTGGCTTCTTCTGATCTGTAATTGGTGTGTTATTTATCTGTTACTACACATTTTATAAATCTGTGAGAATTGTTCAAATGTTTTTGAAAGTTGTATTAAAAAAAAAAAAAATCCCCTAATGTCAAAATGATCATGTTTTTAGTCTTGTCTAATAAAAAAATAAATGTAACCTTCACATAGTTTTAATATAGATGTTTAAAAGTAATAAACAGTAATATTTTTTTTTTCCTGTGATGTCATTCTCTTTATACATGCGGTGATTGGGATCATTTTGTGTTCTGCCTTTCTCAAATTTTCCCAATGATAACCAAGGCTTTAAAATAGTCTTTCTTATTGAAGAGATGGCCCCATTCTCACTGAGTTTTATGTGTTTTGGACCAGTGAATATGCTGCTAAATGCTAATGTGTGACTATCGCTCAACTCCTGATAACGAATCACGATCAGATATTGCCACAAGCCTCCCTGTTAAATCGCCACTGTACAGTGCAATTCACTCGTGTAACTGGGTGGTGCAGTGGGATTGTCCTTCCAATGCTTCACTGTATGTAAGTGCATTGCAGGATGCAAAGGTTTGTAATGCAATATTCATGTGGCACGTCAAGGATAATTAAATTTCACTTGGACATTAGTCATTAACTTGCAGTTTTTCATGCAAAATTTTTTTAAAGACATTTTAATTAAAAAATAAAATAAAAAAAAAACACAAAAAAACTGTCCATTGTCTGCAGCGTATCAAATAATCAAACCTAACGGTATAATGTTCAGTGAGTTACAGTAAAGATTTTGTCACCACTTATATTGGTGGGGATTGGATTTCAGTAATAATCAAGTCTTCAGTAAAGTGTGACTGCCCTAAAGGTTGAACTGTGACCTGTGCCTCCAGAGCAGCTATTTCAAGGACCTCACAAATGGATTTGAGCAGAGTTTCAATTACACAAAAACACAGTGATTTGATTTCTTACAACACCCTTTAATGAGGCCAGGTCATTCCTGCTGGTTCTGTTTGTGTATCATATTCAATTTCTCTTGTCAGATAACAGGCAGTTAGTTACCTTGTCCATTTGAACTCCTGTTGTTCGTGTTCGTCATTTACACAAGGCAAAAAGAAAACTACTGAATAATAAAGGTTATTTTTTGTTATTGAATATTTTCAAAAAAATGAGTTTGTTCAAGCTATTAGGCCTGAAACACATAGCTCTAACCCACAACAGTCTAGATTCGTTTACTACATGTAGAACAGTGTTTTATTCATAAAAATATTAAAAATATGCTTTCAAATGTGTTTTTTTTTTTTTTTAAGCTCATGAGCTAATAGATGCTATAGTGTCCTGATGAAATGTTAAAAGGCTATTGATTCTTCATAAACAAAAAAACACCTTTTGCAGATTTTCATGCAATTGCTGTGCATGTTGAGACAACAGTGCCATCTACTGAAACAGGCTTTCTTTTTTTAAGTGTTCTTTCCTAACATGACTGTAAAATATGTATTAGGGCTTCCTAATAACGACAAGTAAATTCTGGGAATGGGAATGGAAATGGGGAATTTAAGCCAGTGGACTGAATGGACCTAGAGCTTAGTGGAAGAATGTTCGTTTCTATAGAACTTGGTATTCATTTAATACCAGGAAATGAAACATCGGTGTAGTGTTGAAGGCACGTAGATTTTATATATCTTCCACTTTGTTCTTTCAATTTAACGTTGCAATGAATGTTAGCGAAGCCTGGAGGGGTGTGTATGTTTAAGCTCAGAGCCTGTTTGTCGGCTGCTGCTTGGAGGTTGGGCAAGAAGGACTCCTAGCTCTTCACTTAAAAAGAGGTTCCATACTCTGCCAACAAGCTTGAATCCCTGACTGCGTTGCAGCCTTTAATCTCCGGCTCTGGGAGCGGATCCAGGCAGTTTAGAGCCCCAGAGTCCATCACTTTCCAGAAGCAAGAGCCTGGCTGATGGAAACAATAAAGTTACAGCCTTCATTAGTTTACGGAAACAGACATACCCAGGACCCAAGGCTCAGGAGTTAGCTCTGCAGCCATCCTAGTGCAGTATTGTTATTCTTACCACTATTGGTATCAAGAGTGCTTGTAGTTAATCTTGCCAAGGAAGAATTGTAGGTGAAGCGACTAATGTGTGCTGATTTTCATTCCAACAGAACTGTCAATTACTTAACTAGACCCTTTAATTGAACTGATAATTTGCTTAATTAGACCTTACTTGTTTTCAGCTCTTAAACAGTTGCAGAGTTCAATTTATTTATAAAATGTTATAGCCAATGTGAATACGCAAATGTGTAAAAACTGAAAAGTATTGCTTATTTGACCTTTTGGCTGTTACAAGCTGATGCTTTAAGTTAAAAAAAAAAAAAAAATGGAATTGTGCACTATGATGTTTGTGCTGCAATGCTTTGATTGATTGTTTTCAGGTAGACTGGTTTTAAAAAACATCCAGTGTTTATTTTATTTATAAATTCCTTGTCTTCATATGTGTGGCTGCCTGTTCTCTGGAATTCACTCCCAATGAACTCAAGACATCTGAAAACAGTGACTCGGAATACAACACATTCCTATTGTAATCCCCCAGTACTCCTCCTGTCACCAAACACATGGAACATGTCATGCAGTTGTTAATGCGAGACCGAGACATTCTGTTTGAATCGGAGGGCACTGGGACTTGTATGACATATCGCTTAGAGATTCTGGCAACTGCAAATAGCAAACTGGACCAGAAATACACACAGCTGCAGGGCGGTTCAGAGCAGATAATCAAACAGGGTGGGCCCAGCAGTCAACACAAGTAAAGTAAGAGGGTTAGGAAGTAAAAGCAACACATAAATACAGACTAAGTCAATAACCCAAATCTACTGAATCGCAATATGCAGTTATTGATTATTATTGCTTTGTTTACAGGTTTAGGATTTATTCCTGTATTAAACTTTGTACGGTGAACAGGCTGGGTGTTTTTCTGTTGCTATGGCATTTATAGAACTAGAAAAAAAGGGCAAAGATAATACATTATTTTCACCATATTCCATCTAGCATTGAAGCAAACAAAGCAAACTGTATTCACAATTGCACGCCAGTTAGATATGTAGTTACATAATTCTGAAACGCTAGGCCATTGCATGGAAGGCAGAAATCCACAGTGCTGGGCTGTTCAAATACATAAAATCCTTATGTACTGAAAACAGCAACAGAAACATGAATCCAAACTAAATCTGGTACTTTATCCGAAGATGGGTGACCCACCCCCTATTAGTAACTGCCTTTTGGTTCGCTGCCAGTGGGCTCCGAGAACAGAGTGAACTATTTTCAGTGGACAGATGGAGACCGGCCATTGCTGGTGAAGTCATGACTGATGTTACGTGCTGGTGGAAGACATGTAAAGTGACAACAACAAGAGCAGCTGGAAATAATATGGTTACCAAGGTAACAGCAATATATATATATATATATATATATATATATATATATATATATATATATGTGTGTAGAGAGTTGTCATTTCTCAGGCTGAAAATATCAATTAGCTAACAGTCTTATGGTTTAGCTTGTGCCTAGAGCTTCAAATAAATGAATTTTTTCAACAGCACAGTCACCTTGCTTCACGAAACTGTCAGACAGCTTCTTGGGGGGGAAAAAAAATATATAAATCCTATGTTTTATTAATAAACAAGACTTTGAAAAAAAAAAAAGAGAAAGGCCACTTGACATATTAAATCCTCCACAAGAATCGAATGGGTGAATACCTGATCGTATACACGCGCACACACACAACCCGTTATGTAAACAAAGGTGAACTTCTCTCCACATGGCACACGAGCTCCCTCTAGTGGACCCACCGTAAAGTGTCGTGTCTGGCCCTCAATTTACAATAAGCGACTTAATTCAAGCAAACGTGTTAAATATCTCACTATGTATGTTCTGTGTATAAGCATATCGGAGTTACACAGGCTTCAGTGCACAATGCAGCACTAATATGCTTCCCGCCTCACAATAAGTCCTGAGGAACCCTTTCAGGCACAGGAATAGTTAACAAGCATGGCAGAATGCAGTGAGCCGAGTGGAAACAGCAATGGAGGACAAGACCGAACACAAATAGGATATTAAAGCTAATAAAGGAATATGGTACTGCATTTACTCGCTTCTATCTTTAAAGCTAAGTAGAGATCACTCAGTTATACATCATTGTGTTCAAAACAACATGAGGATACATTTGTTCCAGTGTAACTGTGTCAGTTTTGTAAACAGGTATGAAAGTACAGTGCTTGCATGGGCCTTGCTATGTTATTACACAGTAAACTAATCAAATGCTTTTATTTAAAGGCATACTCCTTCCTTAAAGAAGGATGAAAATATGTTAAGTTGACCATATCAGCATAAACAAGTGCAGAACAGACCATAAACATTTTATGAAAGACAAAATAAATAAAAACCAATAGAGGCCCAAGGTGCCGGGCAGATAACAGGCTGATACAGATGAACAATAACACATCTCAGTGACCTCACTAAGTACTGTATCTCATGTTTCATGATGGTAATGGGGAGTACAGCACAGCATGTTCTGAACTGTTGAGATGAAGGACGGGATGTAAACTCAGAAATCTGTATTCACTGACGGTTTCTGTTGATAGTCTGGCTGCCCATTGCCACATTCCAGAGATGCCAAGGTCAGAGCATCTGGAGTGGGAGTGAGGTTTGGGGATACTTCTTTACAATGGACAAGAATGGAAATAAAGCTCCTATTGCATATCAATTTCACCCATTCCAGGTTTAACTACAAGCTTGGTTAACCACAGTGTTTAAGTGTAACAGGTGTTTGTTACCTGTGTGGGTCATCACTGCATAATAATGAATCAGACACAGAGCACTGGGTGTTGACACGGCACACAGGCACACAGATTTAATCAACACCAGCTCTGACACTAGGGTACCAGCAATGGTAGCCATAGTGTCTCATTTAATAAACAAAACTAAATTTACCACACAAGGCAAGCACTGCAAAAACCCTCTCTATACACTGTTTGGGATCAACCTTTCCTAAACTAACCTTCTTCTGGGCTCCCAGGGTCCCAGCCTCTTCACACAGCCTCGGCTGGGCAATGTCTTCAGGAGCACCGCCTTACAGTTCCGTAGTAGTTAACCTTGCGGCATGGATGCTCTCCTGGGTTGTGGCTGTGTGCAGGGGTAGATGCTCCTGGGGTTAGCGATGGCTTCATAGCTTCAACTCTCGAGTTCAAATGAGTCTACAACACATGACACAAAACACAGCAATATTTCTCTCAGCACCCGTCTGTATGGCCGTGGCCACAAGTTATAACAATTCAAATGAGTGAGACCCACTGCATATAATTCCAGCTGAGAAAGAGGCTTAGCAGTATTCTGTATGCTGAAAATGATGTGGCGCCCATTTCCCCAATAGCAAAAACAAGGGTAGCGTGCGTATAACTCATTGTAAAGGTGTCAAAAAATAACTATTGCTAAAATGGTAGTTTTAGTATGACTCTATACCCTTTCAGATGTCCTTCAAACAGATTTTAAATTACACCTGTTAGTCAGATATCTGTTACAGCAGATAGTCCCACTGACTCTGAGTCCCCAGTGGTACCATGTGAGAAATTTCACCAGCAATCAAAAATTTCACAACATATATCTCTAGTAATAGTGCTCTGTGGGTTGTGTTTACTCCAGTATTTCAATGTCTCCTGTTCAGTTTCTGAAAAATGTTCATAAAGTATTCAAGCTTTTTTTTTTTCTTTTTTAGCCCCTGGTTTTAAAACCAAGGGCTGGGCAGGATCTGAAAGTGCGTTTTACCAGGGCTGTAACTGGATGGAGATATCAAGTTGTCCACAGGTACAAAGCAGGCATTGGGGGTTTAATTGCAAAATCAAGCACAACCCTATTGGCACTGGTAGAGTGGGGGAGTATTGGGTATTTCATATAATATATATATATATATATATATATATATATATATATATATATATATATATATATATATATATATATATATATATATATATATATATATATATATATATATATATATATATATATATATATATATATATATATATATATATATATATATATATATATATATATATATATATATATATATATATATTGTACAGCTTTGTTGACGTCTTGTTGTGTCTTGTTTGCCGTGATTTTTTTAAAGAGAAATTGATTGTCTGTTTCGTGTTTTAATTTTCCAAAAAAAAAAAAAAAAAGTATAATTAATTGTAAATGTACATGTATTTGACAATAAAAAAACACCCATCAGATCACAATTGATTGCACCTCCCGAAACCGTGCCACCTTCAATATGACAATGTATCGCTTTCTGACATTACATGGATCACGTTTTGGTACGCATACCCCATTCTGACGATGTACCACTTCTTAACTTTTTTTTGTCAACAGAGTTCTGAAAACGAATTATTGGAATACGGTAGAGCTGTACTCTGCTGCTAAAAGTTTGTATAATGCATGAGGGCTGGTGTTTGTCGTTTCAATAATCTTCCCAAATTGAACGTCACGGTCAAACCACCAATCGTTGGCCTTGTATATTGTCTCCAAAGCGGGTCACGTCAGATGGAATGACTGAGCCTCTCTATAAAGCTTTGCAAAGAAAAACACGAACAACGTGCACAAGACAGAGCTTCGTAAGAGAGGTTGAATACAATGGTTTACACAGCTGTACTGTAACTAACCATACCAGATCCTTGAACTTGAACCGGTTGATATATAGTATCCTTTTTTTTCACTAAGTTACGTTTTTGTATTTCGTTCTGACTAAAGTTGTATTCACTGAATACCTCATACCCATGCAAAGTTCATTTATAATAATTAATTTAAAAAAAAAAACTTTTTTGGAGGTCGAATTTGTATTTTTTTTTTTTTTAATTGAATTCTGCATCGCTTTTTTCCCTTCTATTTATAATTATTATTTAAATAAGCTGTAATCATGTTTTGTCACGTTTTCTGCTCCGGTTTGCTATTTGTACCATTGCTAGTTGCAGAAGCCAGGATCTCTAAGCGATATGTCGTTGGTTGTTCCGACCGATGCGACAAGTCCCAGTGTCCTCTGATTCCAACAGAATGCCTCGCTGGGGACACACTTGACCAATGCGACTGCTGCCCGGTCTGTGCAGTCGGAGAGGGAGAGTCCTGCGGCGGCTCAGGGAGGCTAGGGGAACCGGTCTGCGGAGAAGGACTGGAGTGCTCTGTTTCAGACGGCGTAGCTCACTCCCTGACGGTGAGACGAAGGGGCAAAGCTGGGGTGTGCGTCTGCGAAAGCTCTGAAACAGTTTGCGGGAGCGACGGCTTGACCTACCGAAATATCTGTGAACTGAAAAGTGTCAGCCAGCGTGCGGAGAAACTTAAACAGCCGCCTGTGATCTTCATTCAGAGAGGAGCGTGCGGACAAGGTAATTGAAAAATATTCTTCATGTTCGGTTTTCTGTAGAACACTTAGCATGCTGTATCATTCACCAGTCCCAAAAATGTTGCACTGATTAATTGTACTAAATATAAACATTACCTTAAGTACTGTCAGACTGCAGTTTTAAGTGTGTTCCAGGCAGATAACACCACCGAGTATATTATTACTGAGTCAAGTTATCAGCAAAGAAAATAAAACCCTATTGTTCGTCAGCGTATACAACATTACACTAAATGATATGTAGGCTTAGTGTCGTTGTACATAATTACGCAGTACTTAAACAGATACAAATAACAGGTCCTTAAGTATAATAACTCCTTTGTGCTAAAACAGTATCAATTTTAAGGATGAAAAAGCCTTCTTGTTTTTTCTCTCCAAAACAAACACTAGGTCCATTTGCCAACTTAGTGAATTTGCAGCCTCAGACTGTTTTGCTGTGTGCTGCATGCTGTGAGTGGTCTGGCTGACTAATTTCTTGGCGTTTATGTGGTGTGAAACTTGCCAGACTCGCCAGCCTGCGTTGAGATTTGACAGATGGCAGTGTCTGAGTTTTTGCAGTGATTCTAGGTTAAGTAGTGTATGTCTGCAGTACCCCACTGTCATGTGCACGTTTACAAATAATTTGTTGCACTTTACTTTAGTCTTCCATAGTTTATCTTTCTGTACATTGTTAAATTGTAAAGAAACTTGTAAGGAAACTTTGTTGACAGTCTGCTTTGTTTGAGCTCATCTCACCCTTAGAACCTATTTTCCACAATGTAGCAGGGATGGAAAAGAGACTTCCATTGCACTGCAGTTTAATGTAATCCAGGTTACACTGTGCGAGCTCAGCAAGACAGTCCTGAGCATGTTAGCTATACATGTTGGCTAATTCAGCACATGGTAAAACCTGGATTGGGTTTAAGTGCTATGGAATGGGATTCTGACAATCAATCCCTGCTGATGAAATTAAATAAAAAGGCAGAATGATGGAGTACATTCCAAGACAGTAAACCAGTTTGTGTGAACTCTGTTGAGTTTGAGAAGTTGCCATGCTGAAACTTTGAAAAAACATACTGGTGTATGCATTGTGAAATTGATAGGAAACTTGGAAAGTTATTCACAGAGTGACCAAAGGGGAGATATAGCACATTGAAATCTGATAACTCACAGATAAACATGACAGATCACTGGGAACTATGGTAAAGAACAAAACAAAAACAAAAAATATTGTTAGATTGTTAGTGTACACTTAATTCATTATATAGACATAGGTATAGCATGGAAACTGCAAAAGTATTAGTGTGTGCTCAAGCTCGGTGGCTTTCTGGGTTTAGAGATATGGTTGGGGTTGGATGTTGAGTTGAGGATAGAGTTGAGGTTTGGGTTGGGTTAAGGGTGGCAGTAACCTATTTGTATGTGTTTGGAATTTAACAATCTGCAGCATTAAAACTTACCTTAGTAAACTGGGAGTCGGCTACTGAGCCATGAAAAAACACTTCATACACTGCTACAGTACATGGTTTTCCTTTGAGGCCCCTTATCCAGGCACCACCCAGACCCACAACCTGATTAGCTTCTGAGATCACAAGGTCAGGCTCCTCCAAGGTTGTAGGCCTCCCCTTTGAGTACCAAAGACTTCTGATACTAGCGACTCCAACTCAGTCGAAGGGCGCTTTGCTAGTTTGTAAGGAAGAACTTCATAATTCTGTCCTCTGTATAAAAGATCATTGAGTTGATCTGTGCCCAGTTTAGCAGCAGGAGGGCAGTCAGAGCTCATTAAGGAAATACGAGTTGTTGTTTCTTCAGCCCTGTGGTACAGATTTTGCCAGGAGGATTTATTAATAGCTCTTGGAATGGATGCAAATGAATGTGGTGCACAAAGCCAGAGTTTATAACACAACTTATTAAGTGCATTAGAGCTGATTTGCTAAGCTTAGATGCTTGTAAGATCCCATAAATTAGGGTTCTTAGTGGCCTACAAGCAGTATCTATACTTTTTGGGTCTTCCTTTAAGGAGCCTGTGAAAGATCATTAAAATAGACCCAGTTGTGTTCTGGAGAATACTGTAATCCATTGCAATCAAGCACACTTATATTAGAATATTATTGCCCTACTGATTTAAAGCCCTCTCCATGTGCATCATTTCGAATACATCAATACATAAACCATTTTGTGTCCCTGCTCATTGTGTTCCTTAATGGCTGCGGTTCTTATAGTTGCACTTGTGCCAGACTTACATTCTTAACTAGAAACGCAGCTGTTGGATACATCCATCACATTTAGCAGTTCGGTTCCAGCTTTGTGCAATGCACCAATAAAACAAGTGGTTTTAATTAGATTTTACTGCCCTGTAAATTATAAGCAATTAAAGCATCAATTATTGTAGTATCAACGAAAAAGATGACTCCTTAATAATAATAAGAAAGACCCTGATGCCGTTGGTTTTAAAGTCGTACAAGAAGTAGCCAGCCATTGTCAGCAGCTTCCTGTCATGTCAAGCAACCACAGCACATGCTCTTCAAGGCTATGATGGCATGAGAGCAGTGGATGCAGCTTTTCTGCAGCAGTTTTTTTTTTTTTTTTTTTTTTTTTTTTGTAGGTCAGCATGTTTTTGTAGCTTCAGGATATACCCAGCCCCAACTGCAAATATAGGCTTCAGCTCAAAGACTCAAAACTATGTATTTTTTCCCCATTTAAATTTATTGGTAAACATGTACTTTGCAGTGAAGGTGTTTGCTGTGCATCCCATATGCACTATTGCTGCTGCTGCTGCTGAGGCAGCTAGGGGAGAGAATCTCACCTGAGACTGATGCAGGCAGGGGGGTAATAATAGAGAGGCCAGGTCTTGCCTTCTGAAGAAAATACATTGAGGAAGGAAAAGCCACAAGCAGCAGTCATTGGGGCTTTTTTATTATTTAATTTTATATGTTCACTAATTCTCTGCCATAACTTCCAAAGCTTCAGTTTAATTTGTTTCTTCATTTTACCTTACATAATTAGTCGCATGCCTGTTTGTATTTTTGGAGTGTTATTTTTTGTGCATTCATTTCATTCTTGGTAGCTGTGTTAGGACTGCGGTGTATCGTATAGTACAGGAAATATGTTCTGTTTGTGTTCTCATGTCAGGACCCTTGATATAAAGTACCTGTTCAGTATATTGATGTTGGAATGGCTACAGAAACTTGGTATGAGCACAGCTTGAAATATGTATGAAAACAATGAAGAGGCAAAGTCAGGCACCAGGAGAAGTATATGACTGCTCTATAAAACGTGACAGCGGACATTAATGGCTTCAGTCTTGTCTGACCCCCGCACTCCTGCATGAACCCCAGTACTCATGGTGAGGGTTACAGGGGCCACCAAAACAAGCAGCAGTTACCCCAGGAAGCCTCTCAGACTAAAACTATAGTTATTTGTCCATTTATTTATTTATTCTTTTTATTTTTTTATTATTTTTTCAAAACCTACTTTGAACTTTTTTCTGTTCTAGTCTTGTTTGTTTGGTTTATAACCATATTTTGAAATCTGTGTGGTTTTTTTTGTTGTGTTTTTTTTAATCTTTATTTTTCTTCCAGTCATGCACAGCCGATGTTTTTGTTTGGGACATGATAAACAATCCCCAGAGTCTACAGTAACTGTATCATGCCCAGTCAGAGTTACAAAACTGACTTGGGATGACGTTGAAAAGCACTCTCCAACAGCAATATACATCATCTGTAATTGACAAACCTAGGACTAAAAGACCCAAAAAGCTGTCTAACAAGGATGAGCAATACTTGAAGATAATATCCTTAAGGAACAGAAAGACGACAAGCGTTGAATTGACAGAAGAACCGGCAGAAGACACAGGTGTTGTTGTCCATCCATCAACAGTCCAAAGCACCTTTGACCTTTGTTCCATAGTCTAATTTCTGTTTTCTTGTACATATTCTAGCCTTTTAGTCTTGTTCCCCTTTTTTAACAGAGGTATTCTTACTGCAGCACATCCTTTAAGTCCCGATTTCAAGAGTGATCTTTGTACTGTTGATTTGATGCTGTTGATCCCATAAGGATGAGCAATGACTTTCCTTGGCTTATAGTTGCATAGGTGAATTGGAAAATTTCTAAAGTGATAAAGTAGCGTTCCTTACTTGCTGAATTGCAGTTAGCGCCCCCCATGATTTTCATTTGCAGAACAGAACTTTTCCATAGCAAAAGAAGAGTAACTGCATTGTGAAAGCATGGTAAAGCACATGCACAAGGGGTCAGTTTGGATCAGTGAGACTCGGCTGTATAAACATTTAACCAAACCAAATCATTGTTGTGCAAGTCACTGGCAGAGTATCCTTTGACGATTATAAATGCATTGATTCGGTCCAAGCTTGGCCCAGGGTTCCACAATCTGTTGCTGATTGCCGTTGGGCAGGGAGATGAAAGTCAACAGCTGGAGTCAACACCAAGCTGACTCCATGAGCTTCCTGCCGTCACTCTGTTATATCACCCCCTCACACAGTTCAAAACGTGTTTTATAAGAGGCAACGTCGGAAATGATTGTGGGCCAGACCCCTCTGAATTAATAGATTGGTTTGGATACACTTGACTATGTTGGATTTAGTGGTTTAAAAAAATAAAATAAAATATGTGATTGCAAAAGTTTTGGTTGACATCTGTTACGAATTGAAGGTTTATGCAAGTTGAAAACAAGTGCTGGATTTCAATAGTTAGAAAAGGTCTATTATATCATAGGCCAAACTTTTCTAACCCTTGATTTCTAGACACAGAGAATAGGTCTATTGCTGCTGTATCTATGTGTGTGTGTGTGTGTGTGTGTGTGTGTGTGTGTGTGTGTGTGTGTGTATATTTCAGTTTTTTGTGGAAAACTGAAGATTATTGAGGGACACAGTAAATCATGTTTTAAATCATGTTTTAAATCCTCTTGGTGCGCGAATTCACGTCACGAGAAGACTCCTGTGTGAAATTTGCAATTACCCTCTTATGCTTTTTGGAACATTGTGGTAATTATTTTTGTCTTCAGCAGGTCAAGCAAACCCAGACAGCCTCCGGCACAGATACAACTTCATTGCCGATGTGGTGGAGAAAATTGCGCCCGCTGTGGTTCACATTGAACTGTACCGCAAGTACGTGTGTGTCAGTCGATATCCTCTAGTCTATCACTGTATCCCCTGTGAACATTCTGTACTACTTTAAGGTAGTCCAAAAAAAAAAAAAAAACAGTATATATTACTACTGTATTCCATATAGTATACCACAGTATTCCTTTCCAATCAAAGCATTTTCATCACAAGCTTAACTTTAGTGTTGTACAGTCCCCCCACCACCACAAAAAAACAAAATACAGCAGTGACAATGGAGGCACATATTGAATGCTACACCTCATTGGATTCGAGTCTCTCTTTCTCCGTCTCTCAGGTTGACGTTTTCGAAGCGGGAGGTTGCCGTGGCGAGTGGCTCTGGTTTTGTAGTCTCAGAGGATGGGCTGATTGTTACAAATGCTCACGTGGTGGCCAATAAGCACAGAGTGAAGGTGGAGCTGAAGAATGGGGCCACTTACGATGCCAAAATCACGGACGTGGACGAGAAGGCGGACATTGCACTAATTAAAATAGATACTGCGGTAAGCTGGACTCTGTCTATAGAGGGCTATTTTAAAAAGTAGTGAAAAAGGGTAAGAAAGACTTGATTTAAAGTTCTTGTTTTAGGTGGACGGCAGTGGGACTGAGCAATCAAACCACATCTGAACTGCATGAATCTTCCCTCTTGATAGGAATCCCTCTCACTCAGTATCAAGCCAGTGTTTCCTTGGCATTGCTCAAGCCTTTTAATAGCTGTTTCAGTCACAGCTAATATTGGGTGGGTGGGGGGGGGGATGCAAGACTGCAGAAGCAGCAGACATGGCCAGGCATTTTTCCAATAAACTCATTCTTTTCAATTTCCCACACTGAGAGCCATGACCTCTCCATCCCTCCTCCTCTTAGCGCTTTGAAATATTGGATCCCTACTGTGGTTCTCAAGGTCTCTGAGGGGCAATTTCAGGTTGCGGCTTTTATGTGCAGCGTTGTGTAAACACTAAGTACTTATCAGCTGTACAAGCTCAGGAATTGAATGCATAGTGTTGTGGTGGGAAGATATATTTGGTCCCCTTAGTTAAAATGGAAACAAAATCTGTGATAAAGAAAGAGGGAGAGAGTTCTCATGCTAGGATTGAGAAATAGAGGTGGATAATTCCTTTGTTTTCCCTGGAACTGGGCTCAGCAGAATAAAACAAAGCCAAGGAGCATTTACTGCAGCACTGGACTCGGAGGTTCATGTGAGGTGGTAGGGTGATTACACTGGAATACAGCATTGACCTCGTCTGACACAGATATTTAAGAGCTGTTGAGAGACATTTGTTAGGTAACTGTGCCATATTGCCCTCAGCTAAACCACTCCTTGCTTTTAATGTGTGTCGTGAAGGATGTCACGGCTTGTGTCAGCTCGCAGACTGGCAGTGTTATTGTGGTACCACAGAGAAACATTCTAATTTAATGTGGATTTTCCCCACATTAGCCAGCAATACCTTTTTTTCTTCTTAATGTTTACTCTTCAAAACCTGGCTTTTCAGCTGTTTTTGTTTTATGTAGATTTGAAAACTTCTACTCACATTTACAGAAAGAATACATTTTCATTTCCTACTCTGCTGGAAAAGGTACAGGGAAATTTTGGCCTTTTCCATTTGCAGTTTTGCTTTGGGAACAGCACTGATGTTTCCTACTCACAAATCTTTAAATGATGAATTATTTAAAGAATGTTTTTTTTCCAAATGTTTATTTTTTATTTTTTTTTTATGAATAAAATAAAGTGTGATATATAATGAAACTGGCCTAGACAGTTGTGAAAACCGTAGGAAATTCTTTTAAATAGCCAAGGAGTTAAAGCTCTGTGAACAGTGTTGAGTGTTTCACTTTATTGGATCTGGTTTAGTAGCTAATCAGGGTGAACACAACACAGTCGACTTGACTTCTCATTTAACAGAAAGTTCTCTTTTAAGTGTAATTACAGCATGCCTGCTTGTTTCGTGGATATATGTTAGCCTAAAATGCTATTGCAATACAAACAATACATGATAACCCTCATGCGATTTAGCTACAACATCCCCCTGTTCTACAGTGCATCTCTAATCCACGGCAGCTCTTGCTGGAGAATGAACCCAGTAGCTAGAATTGGTAAGTAAAGCAACATGCAGTGTAATCAAAAATAAAAGCATGGGTTAAATGAATGAGCTATTGTCGGTTAGGTCTGACTCAGATTGGCAAGCAACACATGAGTACAGTTGTAGAATAAAACATGTACAGACAAGTCTGCTCTGTACAGTAATAGGATAGGAATTGCAGATAGAACAAAGTAGAACTGTGGACAAAACTACTTTCTGTTCAAGGTGGTAAATCTTTAGCTGGTCTAGAGTCGATGGGAGAAAGTCCAATTTTTTAATTTTTATTTTGCAGAAAACCAGACCCAAAACCAACCAATGAAAGTTGCATAGCCCAGTTAAACCGTGTTAAACACACAGTAGTGCTAGATTTAGAAATACTAAAACCAAACAGAATGCCATTGAAATTGGCTCAATTGGGTTAAATAAAAAATGAAGTCTGGATAACCGTGTGGCTTGTTGTGATATAATCAGCTCCTGGTGGAAATAACTCTCTTTTTTTGTAATGGATATTGAACCTCTGGAGAGAAACTCCCTAATTGGCGTGCTTGTTTTTTTCCATTTCCATGAGTCATTTCCATTCTGCAAGGCTGCTTCTCGTGGTGGAGCCTTGTGGTTTGGCAGTTTTGATTGAGGCAGTGGTTACCAAACAATCTTACAAAAAGGCTTTAAAACATGTTTTTTTTTTTTTGTTTGTCCTTGTATTTACTTCCTGTAATTTCTGATCAAACAAGCCATTAGAATACTGCAGGCCACAGAAAAGTAACAGGGATATTGTGTGGAAACATAAAAGAACAAGGAGCTCAGTGGCTTTTTAATCTTATTCTTAACTCAGAGAGTTTATTCATGCGATTCTTCTGTACTATTTTTGCTTAGGTTACAAAATAGTACTGGAGAATAGCACGAGCAAAGTTTTGTGATCATGTGACACCTTCAACACTGAACAATGCAGCAGAAGCTTTGAATTCTGGGATACGACGGTGATTGACAAATTTTTTTGGCCAGCTAGTGCATATATGTGCAGTCAACCCCCCTTTAAATAAATGACACATCAAATGACAAATCACAATTGTAAGGGATAATAACCTCAGCTTGTTCATACGGAATAACTGCCTCTGGGAAAAGACTCATTTCACCAGGTTGTAAAGTACTATACTGGGAAGTGAAGTTTGCTTGGATGTGCTTCACTCTCCCCTGAGCTACAGAAACATGGCTAGAAACATTTTGTGGTTATGTTGGTTTCTAGCCAAATTTCTGAATCTGCAGGTCCTGATGTGTAGTAAAGCTAGATAAAACAAATCTGTCTCAAAGATTTATATTTTATGATATATTTTTTTTTTTAAACTTCTGTCCGTGGAAGTTTTCAACATATGGTAACACTGTTGTTTTCAAATAAAAACGAAACCGATGAACAGGAAAGCACAGGTGGCCAAGTTATATTTTTGTGTTCCCTTTCACAACAGTTGAATGATTTATGCATACCTAATTGCAAATTAGCCTGAGCTATATCGAAAATAGCTTTTCCGTACATTATTTGTGAATGTCATGTCGTTTAGCGTGACGGTACTGTGAATGTAGGTCATGATACGTTCCTGTTTCCCTTTACTGACACTTTGCTGGCTGAGTTTTTTAGGGCTGTATCTTGAGGAAATTCTCACCAGAATATAATGATATCTTGTGATACAGTTTGGGGAAGCAAAGACCAGTAATTAACTGATCTATGGACATGTGCCATAAGATGTTAATATGCTTGGGGCCTGCTTATCAAAATGTACTAATTTTTTAAATTAATTTCAGTAGAATGAATCTGCTTTGCTGTGGCATTTTAAATAAATGTAATATTATGCTCTTCTGTTTGTATTTGGAGATTTACTTAAGCTTTGAAAACTTGTCCCATAGCATGAATGTAAGCCACCTATTTACTTATTGAAGTATATCTTGGAAATTGCTTGTCTGGGTATGTCATGGCATGCTGTTCTACATGTTCAGACCCCCTTTTCATTCTTCTGACACCTGTAAAGGGTTACTGTAGAGTATTCAACAAATGCATTCTCCTGTGTATTTTGCTCACATCACTGCAATATCCTTTTCAACATTATCATAATTGTTTTCACATATCCTGTGTCATAAATCAAGCAAGGAATGATGCCAAACACATTCCCCGACTTAGCTAGCCTCGGATCGACAAGGTTCCAGACTTTCCAGCACAGCGTCATGCTTTCCAGCACAGCGTCAGTGTTTTGTATCCAAATATAAGCTGTCGGCCACGTCTGCTAGAATGGGAACTGTGGGAGCAGAACGCCAGCATTAGGTCTATTGCATGAGGGAGTTTTTGTTTTGAATTAGACAGTTGATAATATAAGGAGAGATTGTGGAGTTGTAAAATTTCAGATAAAATTACATTTTATCATTGCACATTTAAAGCTCTAATATTACGAGGACATAATATGATGTAGAATCTCAAGGGCTGCCAAGCTGCAGTGTGGGTCAAGTGCAGCATGAACTCGGAGGCACACAGACACCGCTCTGTTGTATTGTCTTTCATTGCTCCATACTGAATCTTGCCTTGTGTAATTCATAATCAGAATAGGTTTCTGCTTTGGGTTACACCAAGCCAGTACTACATTTTTTATATCATGTAGTCGAATAGGTATAAATTTATAATGAAACTGTATGGCTAATCTTATGTAAGCCATCTGATACAAAGACATTTCAGCTGGCTTCATCACATCAACATGGGAGTCTTCTTAATATAGAATTTTGTAAGGTGCTGCCTAAATGTAGGCTGGTATTCGCGTACTGGCTCTTCTGACCTTGAGTAGGTGAAATTAGCTTGTATTATACATTGTCCCCTATACTCCAGTGTGTGTGTGTGTGTGTGTGTGTGTGTGTGTGTGTGTGTGTGTGTGTGTGTGTGTGTGTGTGTGTGTGTGTGTGTGTGTGTGTGTGTGTGTGTGTGTGTGTGTGTGTGTGTGTGTGTGTGTGTGTGTGTGTGTGTGTGTGTGTGTGTGTGTGTGTGTGTGTGTGTGTGTGTGTGTATATATATATATATAAATAAGTTGAGTTAAATAAGAGTAATTAAACAGCATAGCTTTTTTTATTATGACATCATGTCCATTTGATACAAACTGATAAAAGAAGTTCCAGATGCCCCGTTTCACATCAATAGCAGGATGTACTAGGTAGTATGTATTTACAATGCAAGGTTTTAACTAAAAGCATAATATTTAAATCTTTTTTTTTTTTTTGAAAAATGGGCAGTACTAAAATGCTTGGTTAGGGTTCTATAACCGTGGTTCTTTATAATGAGAAAGTCATTTTGACAAGAATTCCACTTTAGTTTGTAATAAACTACAATACCCAGCAATTGAGGTGCATGCCAAAGCCTTTTCTTTCTGTCTTGTTACTTGGTGTCAGCCTCTTTTAAAAGAGGCACATAGAATCCCATGTACCATACAGCTATACACAGTCAACTGGAGTCTGTGCCTTGACTTTCCTGTTTTGCTGCTGTGCTGTGCCAGCTGTATGATCTCAAGTAAACTCACCCCAGATACCATGAATCTGTTTGAGTCTGGTACCTGAATAGGGGGGATTCTATTTTACTAGTCCAAGCACATCCCACTGTGCATTGGTTTATCAATAGTTTACCACAGAGAAGCACAGCACAGTGTAATAAAACCCAATATGGAAAAATATTGGGAAGAACAGGCAGGTATGGCAAACCATATTAATAAACATGGCAAACCAAGGTAAGCTATGGTAAATACATGCCATAACCATGGGAAACACATAGGAACATTGCAAAACATACTGTGCAAACATACCACTTTTATAAGGGATTCTACGAGCAGACCTGCTTTTTTATTTTACTGACTTCTGATTGGCTGAGATATTGAAATCTGAATCAAATTTAGGTGCCATCCAATTAACATAATGTTAATTGGATGGCACCTAAAAATATGAGCTGTTGAAATTTATATATTGGGGTATGTTTGTTTGAAAAGTGATTTCCTCAAGTAGTGTTGGAACTGGTTCTGTTCTGGTAAGATAAAGTTTGTTAAAAATGATCAAATGTACTGTAGAGTCACCCATGGCTCGCACAGTAAAGACAGTGTCATGTGGAGAGTGTGTCGCTGTGGGCTAAAGGGTACTATCTGCATTATCACAGTTGACCCTATGACAAGGCCGGACAGAGACAGGAAGAACTGAACCATTTTAAATTGGGTAGAAAACTGGGGGGATATCTAATTTACCTTATTATGAACTGAAGTTGCCCTACTGTTGCTTGACAGCTACAGAAATGCTATTGAACAATTGTTTCTAACAAAGATAGATGGAGTTCCTAACTTTGTGCCTGGGCAGTTAACTGGTTTGGTCAGGTGGTCTAAGGATGACACCCACGCTCCTGATAAGATGGCAGACTGGCTCTCAGCAGAAAAATGCAAGAGGAACCCAGAGAAGTTTTTCATGTGCAATAGAATGTGAAATCTGTGATTTACTGTAGTGCAGCAGCTGCTGACAAAGAAGTGATGCTGTTACATTGAGATTAAACCGATAGTCTATCTGCAGATATGACAGTCTGGAATGCAAAACATTCGTATTCAGTTATATCAGAATGAGGCAGAAAGCCCTGTACAATAGGTGTTTGTATATTGAGTGGGATGTGAATGTAATATCCTGAGCCCCGCATCCCCCAGGCATGTGAATGTTGAACTCGCAGCCAGTCCAGCACGGCTCTGGTTCTTTAAAAACATTCCCCTTAGATGCACTTATAAAAATGATCCATTTTGTCTTTTTGGCTAATTTTAAATTGTAACTACCTTTTACCAGTGGTGATACTCAAAAACACTTTCCAGTGAGATGGTAGGGTGTATAAGAGGGGGGAAAAAGTGAAGATTTCAGGAATAAGAGCCTGGGAGCATTGTGATGTGGCCATGTAGAATTACGCATACTGTATGAATTCCAGTCATAATCGCATTCATGTGTTGCCATAAAATGGCAAGAAACAAATTGATAAAATTTCAGGGCAGATATCCGATTAAATTTCTAATCGCAGCAGGCTGCTACTGCAAGACACGTGATCGTTAAGTGAAGTAGCCGACAGATTGCAAGTGCATTGGTCCTTACCACTCTGCTAAGCCTGGAGTCTTGGAACTCTCACGTTACATTGAATAACTGAGAGAGTGACTCACAGGGTTGGTCCAAATATTATTTTACCAGAGGATGCAGATCCCATACATTGACCCATGATTATAAACACTTTTGACATGATTGGGTGCAACCTTGTGGTTTCACGATTGTTATTGTCTGAATTTCAGGCTTGCCAGCTCAGCACAAAAAACGGATTCCGCTTCATTAGTCATAGGTTTAAAGACCTCCAGATAGGGAAAACAATTCCCATCCGTTCAGCAGCTGTAGTTCTGGCACTTAGATTCTAACTAACGTGACTCACTGACTCGTGGGATGAGAGTTTTGCTAAAATTTTTTAGTGACGAGAAGTTTTACAGTCTTTCCTAATGCGCTGATAACTTAAAGGTTAAACATAAAGGCTGTAACAATGTGCAACTTACAAAAAAAAAAAAAATAGTATGGTCTCTTTGAAAAAACCCACTGCCTCTGTCTGGCATGTGGCATTCTCTTTTAAAACTCTCCTTTTGCTGCAAAGATGTGATTTCACGTACAAATCTATAAGTTATCAATGCACTGGAGTGTTTTCTCTTAGATTATATGAGCAATTTAATGTTCGTGTTCGTAAAATGTTTGTGAACAACCATTTAAATAGAACAACGTGAAAGTGCCATTTGTACTAGCACAGCAGGAACATGGATTGTGTGGCAGTCAAAGGGTAAACTAGTGCCAAGGAGTCCTGTGTAGTACTTTGTTAGTCTCAAAGTAGCGTAGCTCTTTTCCAATTATATTCAGTGGCAGTGGCACTAAAATGTCAATGCATTGCAGGCACTGAACGTTTTTTAGAATGTTACAAATGCACTGTACCATGCACCTTTTAAGCATAATATAAATTCCAATATGAACGCCTTCATCATTGTTACTGAAAATGAAATTAGTTGTATCACTGTATATCTTGTAATTTTTTTTGTCCTCCCTATATGAATATCCTGTGTGCTCGGCGCTACCAAACACAATGATGTAGACCTTCGGGCCGCTACACCTCTAATATCCATGAATGCGGTAAAGTTCTGCAGTTGTAAAAATGACTACAGGGTTTTACTGACAGTCAGATTACTACTGGCAGGGAAGGATCTGCAGGAATTCGCCCAGCTCAGTACTAAGTGCATGTTCAAAGTGTTAGTTAAGTCTTTTCAGCAACAGTAACACGTCGTTCTTGTTTGGCTTCTGGCCTGCAGCGATGCTGCTAGATATGTATTTTTTTTTTTTGATGTGGAAATGCTCCAGAATGGCTGTTCTGTTCTGAGAATGCTCTGCTGGAATTTTGCTTTGCCATGCTTTTACCTTGCTTCTCAGTTAGCTGGCTGGGTGTATAAAGACCATGGGGGTTCATTCTACTGGTCTATACAAAGTCGGACCTAAAAACTGACACTTTGATTAAAACCAGGGGTGTCCAGTCATGGTTGTGAAGGGCCCTTCCACTCCACCTTTACAGGTAAAATGCTATAATGAAGAACTTCAGCGTCTGGATGGAGGTTTAATTGGTTCAATTAAACAATTTAGAACAAGTTTGGAACAGAGATCAGGAGTGGAAAGGCCAACTTTGGTCATCTCTGTTTAGATCAATTTTACAAACAACTAGATGCCTGTATTTGCATGGACATTTTTTCCCCAAAGTTACTGTATTTCAAACACTGAATTTGGATGAGAATTTGAGACTCTTTATATTAAATAGACATATATATATATATATATATATATTATATATATATATATATATATATATATATATATATATATATATATATTTTTTTTTTTTTTTTTTTTTTTAATACTTTATAATACTTTAAAAACTTTCGTGTTTTTTGAAAGGCCACAACCATTCCAGCGCCTACACAGATTCTGATTCAGATGTTATGTGTCACGAATGAACCGTGAAATCCCTTTTAGAAAATCGATGAACCTGACGTTATCTATGTTTCAAGACGATCCCCTAAAGTATTTGGCAAAATAGTTTTGGCCCTCAGATGCACTTCCTTGGGAATTTATGTGTATCATTGTCCGTGTTGATGATTTACTGATCTCTTCCCTCAGTGCACTTCCTTGCCCTGATAATTTATGTATAATCCTGTAAATAATTCTGTCTCCAAATGGTTTCTAAAATATGACCAGAGATTAAACAAGCATTACCAGGAATCAAACAATGACATCATACACACACACACCCCTTAAAGCGTGCTATATTTTTATATTTCTATTCCAGAATTTCTAGCCAGGTTTCACTTATAGGTCTTTTTACATAGTCATAACACAGGGGGAAAATGCACTATAATTGCACACAATCTTTATATAAAGAGACAGCTGTATGTATGCTAAATCCATCTGTTTTTTTTTCTATTTGCTTATCTGGTGTTGGTGTGTCTCTTAGGAGCCTGTGTTTAGATGAGCTCTTCTTTCTGTATCAGTGGAAGTGGCTGCAGTGGTTTCATTGCTGTTTGATTTTCGCCGGCTCCTCTCCGCAGGCTAAGCTGCCTGTTCTGCTGCTGGGCCGATCAGCTGACCTGCGGCCGGGGGAGTTTGTGGTGGCCATCGGGAGCCCCTTCTCCCTCCAGAACACAGTGACCACCGGCATCGTCAGCACCACCCAGCGAGGAGGCAAAGAGCTGGGCCTGCGTAATTCGGACATGGACTACATCCAGACCGACGCCATCATTAACGTGCGTACTCTATTGCTTAAGGTTTGGGGTTAGGGTCAGGTTTATAGGTTTTATTAGGCGCTGTGGTGTCCTAAAACCCTCCAACACAGGATCCACTGAGTCCAGATTAATAGTTCAAAGCAATACCTTAAATGGATTCATTCCAGTTGTATTTGTAAAGGTTAAGGTTATTGGTTAAGGCTGAAGGCCTATAGGGAACAAACTGAGTACTTAATCTAGTAATTTGCAGAACTGAATTTCAAGTACAGTAAAAAAATTTAAAAAAACAGATTCACTTAAAGACAGTATCTAGCTCAAGGATGATATCATCCATACTGGAACTAAATAAGGTGTTTGGAAAGTGCTGATGTTTATCTTGCACAGTCTTTGGCAGCTGAACAAACTTGTTGTGCCTTTGCTTTCAGTATGGGAATTCTGGAGGCCCACTGGTGAATCTGGTAAGCATTCTTCTTTTTTTTTTTTTTTTTTTTTCCCCTTTTTGTTTCTCTGGGATTCTTATGATAACACGACAGTGACAACAGACATGGTGCATAAGAAAGCTTTGTTACACCCAGACTCACGTTGGGCATATATATATATAATGTGTGTGTGTCTTGCTGCATTTGTGAGGTAAGTGTGAATTTCTCAGAAACTTACATAGTCAGTGATTTTGGGCACCACGTTTTGGGTTTGGTTGTTGTTAAGCCTTTGCGAATGATAGTAAACCTTAGTGCCAACATGGGGAACTTGATACCCCTCATTGTGGTAATGCTTAAGTATAATATGCATAAATGTTCTAACATTTTAAAACAAAAACCTTCAGTAAGATGAACTGGGGTGGTACAAAAAGCAAGAACTAGACCAGTGTGTTCCAGTGCATACATCATTCTGCTTTTACACTACATGCTTTTGAATAAATTTATCTGGATCAGAGAAACAGGAGCTGGGGTGGAAGTGCAAAGGGGGGATGCTTACAATGGTAAATCACGTCAAACTAATGCATACAAGTAGCTGGTCTCATCCAGATTCCACCTACAATTCCTGCAAAAAACCTGTGAGCTGAGCTGGATTTCTTTGCTTCTGAAGGATGGCGAGGTGATCGGGATCAACACTCTGAAGGTGACGGCTGGCATCTCCTTCGCCATTCCCTCTGATAAAATCAGACAGTTCCTCGCAGAGTCCCACGACCGACAGGCGAAAGGTACCTCCAGGATTTCCTCTCTGCCTTGGATACAGCAACGGATCCAATTTCCATTCTGTTTGCACCAGTGCAAAGGTTGCTTAATTTTCCTGCAAGATGAGTGTTCTAAACCTACCAAGAAGATCTCAACATAAACTTATAACATCCTTGCAGAAGAATATGGGGGAAACTTTGCAGTAGTGCGTTGCCAATGAAAGTGGACGCAACACATCTCATTACTGTGCATGTATAAATATGTGCAGACCTCTCTGTGTGCTTGAGGTATTGATGCCTGATGTGAACATCCTAGATTGCCTACCATGTTGGCTGTGATCTAGTTGTGGTGAATGGTATATTTGCAAAGTATATTGTGCACTGTAATGCCTAGACCATACTTGTATTTACTATGTTTTACATGTGTTTGTGTATATGCCAGTGATTTTAACATTCACTCATTGACTTTCTGCTTTTTTTTACTTAGGGATGACTGCACCAAAAAAAAAATATATTGGAGTAAGAATGATGAGCCTCACTACCACGTGAGTGAGCCCTTTCAACACAGCATTGCTAGAGGTTCTTAGTCTTAAAACAATTTCAGAGAGTCCAGTAGATAAAATGTATCCGCAGTACGACCCATCTCAGAAGCAACATGCTTTAATACTAAAGATAGCAGCATTGCTGAAAAAAAAGAATATCCAATGCAAACGAGCTAGCACAGTTACACTGCGGCATAAAATCCAATTCTTGGTCTGAAAGTTACAATTATTGAAATATGTCTTGAATTTAGAAAGGCAGCTTGATTCATGTGGTGTGGAGATGTAAGCTTGTTTTTTTCCAGTGAAGTGGATTTGTATACACAATGTAAAGTCTTGGGGGATTGCTCCTAGAGTCTCTTTGAGAATGCTTGCAGGTTGCTGGGTTCCCTCACACTCATTGCACTGTTTTACAGGCTTGCCAGGGAACTGAAGCAACAGCACAAGGATTTTCCAGATGTCACCTCTGGAGCGTACGTGATTGAAGTCATCGCGAAAACACCAGCTGAAGCGTAAGTGGAACAACAAAGGGGTTCACAGTACAGCACTGCTGCTTCACACAGCAAAGGGGTTCACAGTATATCATTGCCACTTCACACAACAAAGAGGTTTGCAGTACAGCACTGCCGCTTCACACAATAAAGGGGTTTGCAGTATAGCACTGCAGCTTCACACAACAAAGGGGTTTGCAGTACAGCACTGCCGCTTCACACAACAAAGGGGTTCGCAGTACAGCACTGCCGCTTCACACAACAAAGGGGTTCGCAGTACAGCACTGCCGCTTCACACAGCAAAGGGGTTCGCAGTACAGCACTGCCGCTTCACACAACAAAGGGGTTCGCAGTACAGCACTGCCGCTTCACACAACAAAGGGGTTCGCAGTACAGCACTGCCGCTTCACACAACAAAGGGGTTCACAGTACAGCACTGCCGCTTCACACAACAAAGGGGTTCCTAGTACAGCACTGCCGCTTCACACAACAAAGGGGTTTGCAGTACAGCACTGCCGCTTCACACAACAAAGGGGTTCACAGTACAGCACTGGCGCTTCACACAACAAAGGGGTTTGCAGTACAGCACTGCCGCTTCACACAACAAAGGGGTTTGCAGTACAGCACTGCCGCTTCACACAACAGAGGGGTTCACAGTACAGCGTTGCTGCTTCCCAATTAACAAGCCACTCTTTCTTTAGATGGCGACCTCTGGCCCATTTGCTGAGCGGAAGTAGATTTCAGCACTAGAAGAGACATTGTAGTTAAACTGTGCCTTAGCTCTATTAATGCAACAAGAGCCAGCCTGTGACCTAGAACAGGAAGCTAGGAGAACTTGGCTTAAAACAGCACTTCAGACAGTGGCCCACTCAGAGAGAATATCCTTGGCCCAGGCCAGCTGAGGAGCTGGGAAGATGAGTGGTTTGGCCATGGTACTGTCCATTTATTTCCAGTTAGTTCCAATATCTCACAAAGTTTGGTTTATTTGTTTTTTGGAACTTGCATAGGAAGAAATGCCAGTGCCACAGCACTGTCTGAAAATGCATGACCCATAACATATGTACACTACCGGAAGTGGGAGCTGATCAAACTGGCTTCTGCTAGTCCAGTCGGTGTTTATTTTGTGTAAGAACAGGGTAGAGGATCGAGAGACAGAGAGAGAATTATGGACAAGTGGATTGAAACAATTTCAACTAAGCCTCAGTATTCCCATTGTACAGCCAGAAAGAAAATAAATAAAATAAAATAACATTTCAAATACAGCTATCAGAAAAGAAAATAAAAAAAAAAACAACAGCCACTTTGCTATTAGAGTTTGGGAGCAGTTTCCTTTTAACAACACGGGGAAGTCTAGGAAAGACAGGAGTGCTTGATGGGATTGAGGTGGGTTCAGAAGAGCTGACCATGTGATTCCTTGTTGCAGCGGTGGGGTGAAGGAACACGATGTGATCATCAGCATCAACGGGAAGCTAATAACCTCATCCAGCGATGTCAGTGATGCCATTAAGAAGGACAGCACCCTGCGCATGGTGGTGCGCAGAGGGAACGAAGACGTCATTCTGACCGTCATCCCCGACGAGATCGACCCCTGATCGCAACTACGAGCTGGTTCTCGCCTTTCCCAATGGACCCTTGCAGGACGTGACTTGCGGAACTCCCCCCGTTACAACCTGCCGATGTTGGGGCTACTCTGATAATATAGAGAACTGAGATTACATCCATGTTTTGTTTTCCTTCTTTTCCCATGTATTTACTTGTTAAGGGATTAAGTGCATGCTTTGAAAGCTGTTAACTACTGTTAGAGCTATACAAGCAGACAATTTGTGTTTCTATTTTTATATATCTATATTATAATCATTGTTCAAGACCCACCAGAGACTAATGTTTGAAATCGATATGAAAAAAAAAACTTTAAAAAAAAAAAAAAAAAAAAAAAAAAAAAAAAATATATATATATATATATATATATATATATATATATTATATATATATATATATATATATATATATATTTTTTTAAGGATGGTTTATTGTTGTTATCAAAAATTGTTTTGGATGATATCTGCAAGAAAGGGGAATAAAATACTTTAAAAAGAGAAATATTTTTAGGTTGTACAATATTTACAGCATTCTTGACATCTTCCATATATTCATCATACCGAGTCAGAGATCACGGCTGTTCTTGATTTGAGGGTCTTCATGCAGTTGATGGCTAATTCTGTTTTCCTTTACAAAAGCAAAATATACAAGGGGATCAATGCTACTTTTTTGTTTTTAACAGTTGCATCAACTCTGCTGAATTAGCTTTATGTTTGCATTAACTTACCTGTCTGATTTTCGAAGTGCTTGTAATGTAAAGTGTGGAAGCCAGGCGATAGTGATGTTTCAGTGAATCAGTACATGCACCCAGTGGTTATTGTTATTATGCTTGGTTATCTGTGTTGTGGCTGGGAAGCTCAATGTTAAATGTTTTGGGTTTTTTTTAATCACAAAAAAAAAAAATCCTTTCCTCCAGGATTTTCAAAGTCTTTCAACTGGTGCTGTATCCCATAGAAAATGCTGCTGTGTTTTTTTGTCTGTTTGTTTTTTTTTTTTTTTTTAATTGTTACCACAATAATTGAGGCGAGAAGTGCAGGGCATGCTTCGGCTGTTAAAATAGTTCAATAGCCGTTCAAAATCATAACATGCATTGCAAAACTATTGTAACTACAGTGTGTGTGCTTTTGGTTTTTACACTGTACTTCAGTTATGAATTTGTTGGTGGCCGGCAAAAAAAATCAAGGTCCTTAATCATTAGTTGCTGCCATCTGCTGTATTTGTCTGGTATTGCAGATTTATCGAGGCCAGACATTCCTGGGAAGTGTTTGTTGCCACTTTTTCTTGATCTCTTGCCATATCCCTGAAACTGTTAATGTTACATAATGTTAAATGTGTACTTCCACACCACTTCACCTGATCACTCCACATATTCATTTCACTTGCTTTGATTTTATTTACAAAAACATCAATCTTTTCCCATCTGTGCTGAATGGCTAATATGATGAGTCTTAAGAAAGACAGAATACTGGGAACTTTATTTACAATTTCCACTGCAATGGAAGGGTGCTACCACTTACCACATCTGAGGTCACGCGTCACTGATCAACAGGAAAATCATCTGGGACTGTGGTAAAAGCCCAGGCCAAAAATATCACACATAAAATTGTCCTAGACTGAATTAGGTCACTCCTTGTCCCATGGCCTGGTTTCATAACTGCCGTTATCACCTATTCATCTCTCCACTCCCCCACTCTCTTAACCCTTACAAAGCAACTTGGCTTTTCTCTTTCTGCATTCAATGCATTTGTTGTCAGCTTTTTAAGAATCTGACCAACAGATAGTTCTGTGTAGCAAGTGGTTGTGTCAGTATGTTAACTGGAATCTCATTTTAAATCCCCATAGGCTTAAGTTGCTTGTGCAGACTAAAGCAATGATATGCTGCTTTTAACCACAAACCCAAATCTAGTGATACCATCCAGTCACTGCACAATTTCAAGTTAATTGTAGCAATAACAATGCAGTGGAACACTGCTTGTGAATAGCCATGTAATTACATTGTAATAACCTGATGTAATACCAATGGTTTCTGCTCCTGCTTGGTAACTACTGTGTAATGGATACCTGGTGTAATTACATGGTACACAATTGCACAATAATTCTACCAGGTTAACCTGTGAGAGCAGGAATTGTTATTGGTAATTACCCATTGCATGGTTCTGTATGCCCAATAATGCAATGTTCTGCCATGTTTTTGTATGCACAAAATGCAGTGGTGTCCACCAGCTTTGTAAAACATGGGTATGATTCACAATTATGTGAAACGCTTTTTCTCTTTTTCAAAATGTAATTATTAGCAGTTGAAAATAACAATAATTGTTAGAAAATCAACAGCAGCCTATGAAGAACTGTTTTAAACATACCTGCCATTCGCACAACGCTGTGACTCACAGGCAATTACTTGATGCCTGCAGAGCATAATTGTTTTTGTGTATGATTTTTGGGACCTATAGCAATTACTGTAAAGCCATAAATATTTGTGACCAAAATATTTGGTGAATCACATCCATAAAACCTGTTTTGCTCCAGAAATGTTGCCAACCTGTTGCAATACTTTGTATTGCAAGTGCATTGATATATGTAATGTTAGTGGAATTTGATATTTGTGCCAAAAATGTTTGCAGTTTTTTATTCCTACACAAAAAACGCATACTAAAAGGCTCGCAAATATGTATGGCATTAAAGTACATTACAGTATCTAATTTATTTTCACCTTTTGTAACAGGGTGGTGAAATAAATTATGAATGTAAATACTCTTAAGTACTTTTTCTAAAAGTTATGACTGATAAGAGTTATACAGTAGTTCTCTTTCTGCTGTACATGTGGTGTCTGCAGCCATCCTCATTGTGCTGTGGTAAAGGTATCTGTATCTTTTCATACCTGTAAGAAATAGCACATGTGGGTGATGGAGACAACATACACAAACTGGAAGCCCAAACCAAGTAAATGCTGTTTAAGCAGCTTTCCTTTATTCCTGGTCTATGACCGTTTAAACCAGGGGTATTTACAGGGAAGAGCCAAACAAAAAAAACGGTAACAAACAAAAAATTGATTTGTTTCTGTCTCTTCTGTACAGCCGCTATTGATATCCGTCTAGGATCTTGCGAGCCATCCTGTGTTTTAGAACATAAGAACATAAGAAAGTTTACAAATGAGAGGAGGCCAATCGGCCCATCTTGCTCATTTGGTTGTTAGTAGCTATTGATCCCAGAATCCCATCAAGCAGCTTCTTGAAGGATCCCAGGGTGTCAGCTTCAACAACATTACTGGGAAGTTGATTCCAGACCCTCACGATTTTCTGTGTAAAAAAGTGCCTCCTATTTTCTGTTCAGAATGCCCCTTTGTCTAATCTCCATTTGTGACCCCTGGTCCTTGTTTCTTTTTTCAGGTCGAAAAAGTACCTTGGGTCGACATTGTCAATACCTTTTAGAATTTTGAATGCTTGAATTAGGTCGCCGCGTAGTCTTCTTTGTTCAAGACTGAATAGATTCAATTCTTTTAGCCTGTCTGCATATGACATGCCTTTTAAGCCCGGAATAATTCTGGTCGCTCTTCTTTGCACTCTTTCTAGAGCAGCAATATCTTTTTTATAGCAAGGTGACCAGAACTGCACACAATATTCAAGATGAGGTCTTACTAGTGCATTGTACAGTTTTAACATTACTTCCCTTGATTTAAATTCAACACTTTTCACAATGTATCTGAGCATCTTGTTAGCCTTTTTTATAGCTTCCCCACATTGTCTAGATGAAGACATTTCTGAGTCAACAAAAACTCCTAGGTCTTTTTCATAGATTCCTTCTCCAATTTCAGTATCTCCCACATGATATTTATAATGTACTTTTTTTTTCCTGCGTGCAGTACCTTACACTTTTCTCTATTAAATGTCATTTGCCATGTGTCTGCCCAGTTCTGAATCTTGTCTAGATCATTTTGAATGACCTTTGCTGCTGCAACAGTGTTTGCCACTCCTCCTACTTTTGTGTCGTCTGCAAATTTAACAAGTTTGCTTACTATACCAGAATCTAAATCATTAATGTAGATTAGGAATAGCAGAGGACCTAATACTGATCCCTGTGGTACACCATTGGTTACCACACATTCTGAGGTTTTTCCTCTAATCAGTACTTTCTGTTTTCTACATGTTAACCACTCCCTAATCCATGTACATGTGTTT
The DNA here is from genome assembly GCF_017654505.1 of Polyodon spathula. NCBI lineage: Eukaryota > Metazoa > Chordata > Actinopteri > Acipenseriformes > Polyodontidae > Polyodon > Polyodon spathula. The sequence goes on along the minus strand of NC_054546.1, from coordinate 6,285,045 downwards.
CCTTGAATCCCAACTGCGTTCAGTTTGAGAATTAATCTTTTGTGCGGGACTTTGTCAAAAGCTTTCTGGAAATCTAAATAAACCATGTCATATGCTTTGCAATTATCCATTATAGATGTTGCATCCACAAAAAAATCAGGTAAGTTAGTTAGACACGATCTCCCTTTCCTAAAATCATGTTGACTGACTCCCAGGACCCTGTTACCATATAGGTAATTTTCCATTTTGGATCTTATTATAGTTTCCATAAGTTTGCATATAATAGAAGTCAGGCTTACTGGTCTGTAGTTACCTGGTTCAGTTTTGTTTCCCTTTTTGTGGATTGGTATTACGTTTGCAATTTTCCAGTCTGTCGGTACCACCCCTGTGTCAAGAGACTGCTGCATGATCTTGGTTAGCGGTTTGTAAATAACTTCTTTCATTTCTTTGAGTATTATTGGGAGGATCTCATCCGGCCCAGGGGATTTGTTTATTTTAAGAGCTCCTAGTCCCTTTAACACTTCTGCCTCGGTTATGCTAAAGTTATTTAAAACTGGATAGGAACTGGATGACATGTGGGGCATGTTGTCCGTATCTTCCTTTGTAAAAACTTGTGAAAAGTAATCATTTAATATATTTGCTATTTTTTTTTTTCTTCATCTACGATTTTGCCATTTGTATCTCTTAAACATTTAACCTCCTCTTTGAATGTTCTCTTGCTGTTGTAATATTGGAAAAACATTTTGGAATTGGTTTTAGCCCCCTTAGCAATGTCCATTTCTATTTCTCTCTTGGTCTTTCTAACTTCCTTTTTGACTTGCGTTTGCAGTTCCGTGTACTCTTTCTGCGTACTTTCTTTTTGGTCCCTTTTCAATGCGCTGTAAAGTGCCTTTTTTTGCTGAATATTTTTTTTAATTGATCTATTAAACCATTTTGGCAATTTAGTTTTACATTTAGATTTGTCTACTTTAGGGATGTAATTGTTTTGCGCCTCTAGTACTACATTTTTGAAGAACAGCCATCCTTTTTCTGTGGATGTTTTCTCTATTTTACTCCAATCTACTTCTGTTAGTGTCTGTTTCATACCTTCATAGTTTGCTTTTCTAAAATTGTAAACCTTAGCTTTAGTCCTTACTTTTGGGGTTTTAAAAAACACTTCAAATGAGACCATGTTGTGGTCTGAGTTTGCTAGTGGTTCTCTGACCTCTGTTTTAGTTATTCTGTCTTCGTTATTTGAAAAGACTAAATCAAGGCATGCCTCCCCTCTAGTCGGTGCCTTGACAAATTGTGTTAGGAAGCAGTCATTTGTCATTTCCACCATTTCAATTTCATCCTTCGTGCTACCCACCGGGTTTTCCCATTTTATATGGGGGAAGTTGAAATCCCCCATTAGTATGGCTTCTCCTTTGCTACACGCATTTCTAATGTCATTGTATAACAGATTATTTTGCTCACAGTCTGAATCTGGTGGTCTATAGCATGCTCCTATTATTATGTCCTTTGAATTTTTGTCCATTATTCTGACCCAGATTGATTCGGCTTTATTTTCTTTGTCCAGGTTTAACACCTGGGCTTCAAGACTGTTTCTTATGTATAGCGCTACCCTTCCTCCTCTTCTGTCCTGCCTGTCTTTCCTATACAGTGTATACCCACAAATATTATATTCGTCCCCATCACTCTCAGACAACCAAGTTTCAGTAACACCTATCACATCATAGTTACTTGTTAGTGCAGTAGCTTCAAGTTCTATAATTTTGTTTCTGATACTTCTAGCATTTGCATAAATACATTTAATGGTTGTCTTACCTGAGTTGTTGTCCTTGTTTTGATGCAGTCTCCCTTCTGTTTTTTTGTTGATTTCTCCCCCCTTTCTAGTTTAAATGCTTCTGAACCTGCTCGAAGATCTTTTCTCCAAGTAGACTGGTTCCCTTGTTATTTAAGTGCAGTCCGTCCCGTCTATACAGATAGTCCTCGTTGTAGAATGTGGTCCAATGATCAAGACAGGTGAAGCCTTCTCGTGTGCATCACGTCTTCAGCCATGCGTTTTGATTAATTATTTCCAGCTGTCCATATGGTCCTTTGCAAGGTGCCGGTAGTATACCAGAAAATACCACAGTTGGTTTTCTCTTTTAATTTCCTTCCTAACTCTCTGAATTTGTTTTGCAGGGATTTTGGTCTGTCTCTTCCAATGTTGTTTGTACCGATGTGGATGACTACTACCGGGTCGTCCCCTGCTCGTTCTAGGAGCCTGTCCACGTTCTCAGTGATGTGCTTGACCGAGGCTCCTGGAAGGCAGCACACTGTTGTAGTAAGGGGGTCCAAACTGCGAATTGAACTTGCTGTGTTTCTCAGTATGGAGTCCCCAACAATCATGACCTCCCTTCTTTTTGCTGTCTGGTCACCACTGTCAATAGGGTCCTGGATGTTGTTCCTTTCATTCTAGCAGGTAACCAGGTGCAGGTAGCCTTGTATTCTCCCCAGGCTCACTCAGCAGGTTCCGGAACAGTCTCAAAGTAGCTCCTGTTTCCACAGCTACCAGTCAGTTGGTGTCGTTCAAACCAAAAAGGTTAGTTTCCACAATATATATCTATATATATTACTGTTGTTTGCATAGACTCTGGGCTCCTCTCCTCTATCCTGACCTCCCCAGCATGACCCCCCCCCCCCCCCCCCCCCCTTAGCCACACTTTCCCTTATATACGTCCAAACCCACCAGTTGAATCAGTCCTGCACTTGTCTCTAAGAAACAGGTGTAGCTAATAAGACAATGACTCATCAACATGGAGTTTGAAGCACATGTGTGGTTTTACCTCCCCCAAGATGGCTGCTTCAACCGGACATTAGACTTAAGGTCCTCGCAATCTTGGGGAGGGTGAGGGTTAGCACACTGCACACCGGCCCTGGTCAAGAGGCCACACTTCAGCCCTGAACGAGAGAGAATACTCTCATCTGGTACTCTGGTTGAAGGCGGCTCTCACTTTCTGTGCTTTATTCTGGGGGTCACCTGTTTGCACTTCCTGGGTCATTTCACCTGAACAGTGTCTTCTGTCAATAGGGGAAGCAGCTGATTGGTCATTCACTGGAAAAAAAAAAGTCATATACATGTATGTATGTTGTCGTTGCTGAAAGAAAAGCACCAGTCACACGATTAACCTCAAATGAGGAATTTTCCCCTTCATGGTGTTATTAATGAATTAAAATATAATTTTTTAATTTTTTTTGTTCACATCTTGAATACCAGGATGCACCAGGATTGCTTCTGTTATGCTATCAGTTCACCATGGTAACAGTAACTGCCACGTGTTCCGTTGAGAATATTCTAAATCAGGGGGGTTCCACTCCTGATCTTTATTCCAACTTTGTTCTAAATTGTTTAATTAAACCAAATAAATCTTCACATCCTACAGTAGTTAATTATTTAATTTGACCTTTTAAACATGGAGTGGAATGGCTCTCCAGGACCGTTATTGGACACCCCTGTACTAAATGAATTTCCCTTCTTAGTAACACACTGAACAATGTACTACTTACTGAACACTTGTCAAAGTCAGGCGTATTTGACTGTGTCTATAAACCTTTATGTACCAGACACCGTGAGCATTTATTGGGTAGGAGTACAGGTAATTGGGGCTTGTGAATTCTCCTCTTTCACCAGTCAGTTGATCCTCACAAGGTCCTAAAAATGAAATAATAATATGCATAATTGATAAGGTCTGGTACTTTGCAGACAGTTGTAGTGAAAGAAAATTCATGTGAAAAGAGGAAGCAGTACGTATTGGAAGTGGCTGTGCTTCTGTAGAGACGGGCTGTTTTAGAAGTGTAAGGGACAAATAAAGTTAAGAAAAAAAGAACCATTGATTCAAATAAAGGGTTAGGGTTCATGCCATGGTCACGTCAAAAATAAAGTGCAAGCTAACAGTGCATGATACGATGAGGATCATGGGGGTAGTCATAATTAATCAGGATCTGAGTTCTTTCCACAGGCCCAGGAAAGGTTTTTTTTAATTATTACGCTACACAGATAAATACTGCAGAATAGTAATATACTGGTATGTCAGTAAAACACTGGAACTGTGTTAGAGAAATTGGTACTTACTGGATATCTTTGGGTATCTTGTTGTGCTGTACCATTTTAGAATGCCTGAAATTTTTTTGGAAAGAGCTCTTGAAAGAAACTAATTCATGCTTTTAACATGCCATATAATGGTAAGGAAGAGCTCTATCTTGTATAACATTGGCATCGTAATCTTGCAAATGGATATAATATTTCATATGATTTTATGATGCTGCGTTAAAGGCAGCTGGAGTTTTGAGAAACTATAAAGTTATTTAACTTTATTAAACAGCATATATTTATTGAGAGTTCCTTATCACATTTATTTGATTTGGCAAACTTCTGAACACAGAATTGACAGGGCAAGACTAATTGTGTTGAATGTACTGGGTTTAATTGGGAGCATATAACTATTTTGGAGTCATTAGTCAAACCTGCTACCTTACCCACATTGTTGTTTTTAAAGTTGAATCATTTGAATGTTATAGGGGTTTAATTTATTTTCCTTACAGGTTCACTTAAAGTATAAAAGAAACAAAAAGTGTGAAAGAGGGGATGATATTTTCTTCAGTTAATGCAATACTAGCATTAAATATTGGAATTGCACACTGTTTATCATCTTGTTTTTCAATCCTAATCCTATTGTTAATCATCAATAGACCAAGTTAACCTTGTAGTATAGATCAAATCAAACACAGGCCTTGAATCAATTCAATTCAATCATACAATGCTGTGCAATGCCAGATTGAAATTACCTGCTGTGTTAGACAAGGTTTGTTGGGCAGAAGATCTTGAAAGTCACAATTAAACAGTGCAGAAATACTCTCATTTTACACAAAGTTTTGGGGTTCAATGGGTTCATATTTTCTACCACAGTAAAACTCATTATACTCAGCAAAGTAGTTTTCAGGATTTACTTTTGATGAAGTCATGGGAATCGTTTATAAAAAAAAAGCTGACAATTTCCAGAAAACCATCAACTATATAACTGACACCCATTCGTTGTAAAATGTTTGCTGAAACCATACAATTAGTTCACAAAACTAATAAATGCAAGTATATCATCACGATAGAGACAAGGTGGGGGGCGACTCAACACTAAAATTTATTCTACAGTGTAATTTATATTCATGGTATAATGCACTCTGTTTATAAGAATTACTGATATAAGAATCAACCGCATATAGTGATCAAAACCACTGGGACAAAATAACTCCTATACTAACCATGCTAAAATACTCCTCTTGTAAGAATCATGCAATCCACTTATAAGAATCATTTCAGGGCAAACTGACTGCATTTAATATGATACTGTATCAAGTGCAATGACGTGTACAACCAATAAATCTGTTTTTGAATTTGAATTTGATCACATCTTGTGTGATTGGGTATGTACACACCGTGTATACAGTATAATCCCTGGTCCGCAGCGACTCCCAGTAGAAAAAAAGCAAGTCATGCAGTTTATGTGTGTCGAAAGACACATGACTGCATTGTACAGGTATTGTTTATATTGACTGTTACTGAAAATGTGTTTTAATAAAGTGAATAGACATTGATTGGATACATACTGAGTACAGCACTGTTATTGTGGGATTGCAGAGCTTTGCATCTCCGCTTAGTGAAAAACTGTGAGATTTGCATCGCACTTGAAAAAAGCAAACCACAGATGGTTAAATGCAGTAGTAGTCCTGACAGTAAATATTGTACTCTAATGTCATTTTAATTCAAAGGCCATTACATGTAACACAGCACAACAGTTCAACTAGGCACCCTCACAAGATGATTGCTTCTCAAGTATACTGCAGTAAAATAGGATTCTGCAGCCTGGAGTAAACATAATCGAGATCATATAACAAGCTGCTTACACACCAGGACTTGTTTATATTGTTTTGATGTATTCTTCTCAGTGATTGAGCACCATTGACATTTGTATACTGTATTTAAACTGCCGATGTGCGGAGGCGCTTTTGCAAATTGTAATCATATCGGCCCCCTTTTAAGAATCAACCGCTTATAAGGATCAAATCACCTGGGATGGATGAGATTCTTATAAACAGAGTGCACTGTAACATGTGAATGCACTGTCAAAAGCAATCAGCACGTATACAGTCAGTTGCTCTGCAGTCTCCTTTGCAGTCTGTTATAATGATTAGTCACACCATACTGTACCCTACCCGCTGAACAATGGGACTGTTATTTAGCCCCAATTATTTCTCAGGGCCAGTGTCGTACACTTTAGATAACAATTTAACTGTAGACTTATTTATTTGGTTTGGCAAAACATTGGCTGTGGTTGAATGACACCTTCCATTGTATTAAACATTCTGGATTTATCTAACTATTCAACTAATTTGTGTTTATAATAAATGGCTAGAAACTAAATGACCTTGTGTCGAAGTATTCTGTTAGCAATTGTTATATGTAACGTCTCGGCTCAGAGTCAGCTTCTCAATGTTTTGATATATTTAACATACCTTTGTCAAGGGAAAGTGTGTTTGAAAACAAACAGTAGCAATACTTACAAGGTTTTGATTCCATGACAACTACACTCAGCTATTTCTATTTAAATGTATTAGTTTGTTTAGGATGTCAATTAGTACATAACTGCTGATTTAATGATCTACTATTCCTTTCTATTTCAACTTTCAGGGATCATAGTATTGAGACTTTATCTGTTTAATTTCCTTTACTCATCTGTATTGTACATTATCTTATTTCCTTCTAAAACTACAAATTGTAGGTCATGGATGTTTACTATGTAGTCAAAAGTTTACATACCCCAAAGGAAATGTATAATTTCTAGAAATTACAGGAAACATTTTGTGTAGCAAAAGTTTTGCTTTTGTGGACGAGGAAAACAGTTAAGAAGGTCTACAATTTAAGCATTTTTTTTTGCAAAACTCCAAATGGTAATTCAGAAGTATTCATACCCTGACAAGGAAAACGACATTAAGAGCTAGTTGAGGAACCTTTAGCAATAATAACCTCTTTTAACACTAGAACCCCCATGTGGGTCATTATTTTGACCCATACTTTTTTAAACTGCTTTGATATGAAAATGAAAGAACTATCAGATACAACTCAGTTTTATTCACGAACATCATATCAAACATAAAAGGATTTATTTTCAAAATGAGTACATATACAGCATGACTACAAAACATGAAAAACTATAATAAAATTAACATTTCAAAAGAAATGTATGTAAACTGATGCATGTACATACAAAACATGAAAAATATAGTATACTAGGTCTGGGCATGCAAGCCTATGCTGCCTGTATACGTCACTCCCTCAGCAGCTGTTCAGGAGAGTTTGCCTATCGCATTGTAGCCTATATTCTACTGCTGTTCTTCTCCCTTTATTACTCTGTGTTACAGGCTGGAGAGTATATAGAGGCCCAGAGACAGACTGCAGTTCAAAAAAATAACTCCTCATAAATAAACACAAAAATGAAAGTGCACAAGGGCAAAAATAACAGTATTTAAACACAAATAACAAAAGGCCAAGCAAAACTTACAAAAATAAGGGTTTCCAGGCTAGGCAATGCCTTCACTGGATTCAAACGTTACAAACAAAAACCACCAACCTGCTTCCTCACCTCCCTCCTCTTAATGGGCATCAGAGGCCTCCTTTTATGTCAGTTGGCTGGGTGCTAATTGATCGTTAATTAAGTTAATAATTTTATCAACTAATCAACCCCAGCCACCTGAACATAATAAACCCAGGCAGGTAGGGGAAATTAACCCTATCCCTGCCAATTTCTAAACGGCAGAGCTGTGTTCTGCCACACTACTTGTTTATTTGTTGTATTTATTTATGAATCGCACTTCTCTAACACTTGTAAGTCAGTTTGGATAAAGGTGTCAGCTAAATACAATAATAATAATAATAATAATAATAATAATAATAATAATAATAATAATAATAATAATAATAATAATGTGTAGCTGGGGGCACAGCTGTGGCTATTCAGTCCTACTTTCAGTCAAGAGAAATACATCAGAAATGCACCCAAAAAAGCACAGTCCTCACAGATGTAAAGCAAAAAAGAAAATATAACTAAATTCATGTTCAAAGTTAACAGACAGTCCCGCTTGCAGCCAGTTCACTTTGAATGTCTTTGGCAGTCAATCTGGGATTGTTATTAACCTTCCTCACAATTCTTCTACTTGTTCTTGGTGAAAGAAACTTCTTTCATCCAGACCGAGGGAGTGTTGTGACAGTGCCATCAATTTTGTACTTTTTGATAATAGAAACAATAGCTGAAATAGGGATACGTAAATGCTTGGAAATCTTCTTGTATCTTTCTCCAGCTTTATGACAATAAATCATTTTCTGCCTAAGATCTTCAGATAGTGCTTTACTTTTTCCCATATTGACTTATTGGTAATGACAGCAATCATCCTATGCCTAAACCTTTTATACTCTCTTAAGAATGTTCACCTACAATCCAGCACTTTCTAGACTTATTTAGAATTAGGTTCTGCGTTATCATATTGAAATTTCTAGCACCTTGTAGACAATACTATCATAGCATCAAAGGGTATGAACACTTTTGAATTAGCATTTTTTGAGTTTTGAAAAAAAATGCTGAAATAAATAATTGTAGACATGTATTTCTTGTACCTTTTTTCCTCATCCACAAAAGCAAAACTTTTGCTATGAAATATTTTTCCTGAAATTCTTTGTTTTCATGAGATTCCTAGAAATTATATATTTCCATTGAGGTCTGTAAACTTTTGACTACAACTGTATCATTTTTACCAGTTAGTCTGTCTCCCTGTACTAGGTTCGCCTTTGTACACAGGATATCCTGCGCTAGCTGGCTGCTTTTTCCAGCCAGTTTTTCGTGCCATAGACATTGCCAGTGTTAAGGGCTTTTGGCTACACTGTGCTGTTATTTGGCAGGAGCCTTTTCGACCTGAAATTATTCAGATTATCTTTTGTCATTGCTGTGCGTGCTTTAGCATCAACAAAGGGTACAAGATTTTTCAGGTTAGCAGACAATCTACAGCCCGTCTGTTCGGCAGGGCATTCTTGCAGTTGCCAGTGGCTCTTTTAGGTCTTCACCTGCTCGACACTTCTCTTGGTACCAGAGCCTGTACCAGTAACCTGGTTTGGTACCATAGTTGCTACCAACCACCTTGCTTGGCACAAGGTTAGTATCAGTGACCTTGTTTTTTACAGGCCGGTACCAATGACCTGGTAGGTACCAGATTAGGTACCAGGGACCTTGTTCAGTACTGAGGTCAGTACAAATCATCTAGTTGATACCAGATTCGGTTCCAGAACCGGTAACAACGGCTCGGTTTGGTGACAAAGACCATTACCAGTACTCCATTCTTGTACACTACAGTTCTCAGCACTCCAGTTAACGTTGCTGTCTGTTTTGTGTGCACATATATGGCATGGCTGAACTGTTTATTTCAACCTTGCACCATGCCTAGGTTTCACTCTTGTGCTGCTTGCAAGAGGAACATCCCAGCAGAAGATAAGCATGACAGGTGCACCCACTGCTGTTGGAAATATTAGATATTGGAAAGCAGGCTGGCCCGTTGTTGTAGGGACCTCTCTGTGTCCCTTCACTGCAATCAGCTCACCTGTGCTTGGGCACAGTTCTGGGCAGTGTCACGAGGAGAGCGGTGGTGACCACAGATACTTCCAACCTAGGTGTGGGAACCCCCTAGGAGAGTCTAAGCATACATGTGTTGGACATCTGGTCATCTCATTCTCTGCACTAGCACAGGTCCTGTACGGTCAGCCGTGGGAGATGCCAGCCTGTTGTGACCTGCTACGCGTGGGGGACTCTGTGGCATTCAGACCTAACAGGCTTGGAACTTTAGGTCTGGCCCTTGAGCGGAGACATTTGAGTCACCTGACAGGGTCATTGTCACCCTTCAGAATACCAGGGCAGCGTCTACCCGCTCCCAGTACGGTTACAAAACGGGTGTCACTCTTTAATCTACTTTATTTTGAAGAGAAATGCACTTGCTTTAAAACGATGAATGTAAGCTAATATTCAATAAGTAACTGTGCAAATAAGTAACTAACTTCAGTCTTGAATTGGAAATAAGTAACTAACTTCAATCTCGATTCAAGAATAAGTAACTAACTTCAGCCCAGTTCTAAACTGGATGATTGTGGCTCTGATAAATAATTGGGGCTAAATAACAGTCCCATTGTTCAATGGGTAGGGTACAGTATATATAGCAGGTGTGACCGATCGCTACAACAGACTGCAAAGGAGAAAAATGGAGACTGCGGTGAAACTGATTGTATATGCCCTGATTGCTTTTGACGGTGCATTCCCAGGTATGTTACCATGGATATAATTTTCACTGCAGAATAAAATTTACCATGTTGCAATAATAGTTGCCCCCTGCCTTGCCTCTTTCTTAATGATATACTTTAATTTATTAGTGTTGTGAATATCATTGTATGGTTTCAGCAAAAATTTTACAAGAATTACAAGGAAAGCGAATGGATATAATTTATATAGTTGATGGTTTTCTGTAAATGTGCAGATTTATTTTTCATACCTTGCCCATGACTTCATAGAAGCCTGGAGATGTTGCATTTAATCTAAATAATGAAGACTACTTCACTGAATATAATGAGTTTTACTGTGGTAGAAAATATGAACTCATTGAAGTCCAAACCTTTGCAAAAGCATCCACAACCAGCTCACTGTTGTGTAATATGAGAATATTTCTGCACTGTTTAATTGTATCTTTCAGGATCTTCTGCCCAACAAACCTCATCTAACACAGCAGGTAATTTCAATCTGGCATTGCCCAGCATTGTATGGTTGAATTGAATTGATTCAAGCCCTTTATTTTATTTGATCTATGCTACAAGGTGAACAAGATGATAAACAGCGCGCAATTACAATATTTAATACTAGCATAGCATTGGCTGCCAAAAACATGCAGTATGCACTATTCGTTAATTAATTCAAATGCCGTACAAAAAGCCAAAATCCAGAATTGAAGCTGAACTTTTATTTAAAAACAATTTGTCATGAATCGTTTCTCAAATCTCAATCCAGCATGCAAGAATCCCAAACTAAGTTTTTATTCCAAATCAACCGACATATACAATGTGTGTGTGTGTGTGTGTGTGTGTGTGTGTGTATATATGTGTGTGTGTGTATATATATATATATATATATATATATATATATATATATATATATATATATATATATTACAACATTACATTGTTGTCATTATATTTATCTAGTGAGCAAATACATTTTTTAAGACAGGGATCAACTTTGTTATTCTATAACTGAACTGGTCTATGGATACAATCTTTTATATTTCAATCAGTGTAGAACCTCCACCATCCTGTGGTTAAAAGCATGAATTTGTTTCTTTCAGATCCTCTCAAATGGTACACCACAACAAGATACCCAACGATATCCAGTGAGTACCAACTGCTTTAACACAGCTGCAGTGTTTTACTGACATACCGGTATATTACTATTCTGCAGTATCTATCTGATCCTAGTTAAAAGCTGTATTGTATCATTTTAGTGTTTCATCCCCGGTTTGGTAAGGTGTTTGTCTGAATTAAGATTGGACTCAATATAAGCACACAACCTTTTTTACCACATCATGATCCTATGTGCTCTCATATACCTTTGCATTTCACTTTCTTTTTGGTTTTAGCAAGTGAAAAGTCAGGGCTGAATTTGATAGCAACAGGGAATTCCCCCGGATTGCATCAACCACTTATTTTTATGGGTAATCTAAATTTTTCTTTTTTTCTATTCATCACCAGGATCATGCTATGGCAGGTGCCATGGTTATGCTCAAAACTGCTCTTGCAGTTCCAGTTGTGCTTATTATGGTAACTGCTGTGCTGACTTCTGTAACTACTGTTCCTATGTGAATAGCGGTAAGTAATGTATTGACTATTAAACTAACAATTGAGGACTTACTGTGGAAGGTGCAGTCAGAAGTTGGTAGTCACATTCCAAGCATAGATGGAAATGTTCATATAAGAATGGTCATGTACAGCCTGTGTGCTAAGGCACTAAATACAGATTTTGTTTCCTCAGGTTATTGCTACTCGACCCCCTTTCCAACAACACCACCAGCTGCAGGTAGATATTTTAAGATTCAGTACATAAACTATTAGCCTGGAGTCCCCCGTGGCTCAGCCAACAAGTGCACTACAGCTCGGAACAAACAAAATTTAAAGGAGGGACAAAGGCACTGAAGCCAACAAGAAGAAAAACATGGGGTTTAAATACTGCTAGCAACTACGTCATATATTGCTAATGCCTTTGAATGTCACATATTAAACACAGTATTCTGTAGTATAGTGCTGTTTTTGTTTGTTTGTTTGTTTGCTATATATGAAAAGCTGCAGTAGTTTCTTGCAAACAGAGTATGCTTTTTTTGTTTGTTTGTTTAATTAGGTTCCTGTGGAGGTTACCTAGAAGGACCTTATGGATCATTCTCAAGCCCTAACTACCCCTACAATTACCCAAATGGAGCCTACTGTACATGGCACATAAGGGTTGAAAGAAATGATAAAATATACTTGACATTCCTTGAAATACAGTAAGTATGCTTTTTGGAACAACCCATTATTAGTGCAGTCACATTTGGCACCAGTGTCAACATAACACATACTTGACACGGCACAGAAAGGTCACAGGAAAATCTATTTTATAAATGCAAGTTCATTTTTAAGAAGTGTAATGTAGCACCTACTGTTCAATATATGCAGAATCTGTAAAATATCTGTGACAATTTGTTTTAAAAACATATTTATTTTTTCCCAGAATGGAAGCATGCGGTAATTGTAACTGTGATTCAATTTCAATATATGATGGACCTTCAACCAACTACCGTCGCATTGGGTTTATTTGTCGTAATAATACAACTGAATTTGAATCATCTTCAAACACTATGACAGTGGTGTTCAGAACAGATGGGTCTGTCACAGCTACTGGGTTTTATGCCCAATACAACACTGTACATCAAAACCGAGGTAATTCAAATACACACTTATTTATATCCCCTATAGTCTCAATATTAAAAGAAGCCTAAATAAACTCATTCATTGTAATACTCTTTAACAGGATACACAGAGATAAATCTTTTTTAAAGTCATTTAAATTGCAAACAGTGCACAATTTAAACCCATTTTCACTGCGGCTGTTTCCTGCTTTCTTAAAGCAAACATCCAGTGCAGTTCTGTCTCCATGGAAGTGACTTTGCAGAGGTCTTACATCGAGTCCCTGGGCTACAATGCCAGTGAATTATACCTGAATGATCCAAACTGCAGACCGCAAACCACGGGCTCTCAGGTTCTGTTCAGAATACCACTGAATCACTGTGGAACGTTCCGGGAGGTAATGCCAGTCCATGACCATGCAGCCTGGTCAGGATTCCTGCATTCATCTAAACGCTTTCAACTTGCCATACCTTTTTAATATTAATATTTGATTGTTTCCACAATATAATCACTTTCCAATTCACCTGCATACAGTGGTAGCATACAAATCGACAGATTCAGGTATTCATAGTCACAGTCAATGCCACAGTCCTCTACCTAGAGAGGCTTTTCTAGTATTTTAATTCAGTGGTAAAATGAAAGGGTCAAATAAATATAATACAAATAAATAAATAAATAAATAATGGAATACTGATATGTAATACAATTGTGTATCTCAGACAAAATACATTAATAAAATAAGCAATATTGCATAATTCTGTAAATAGTTATCTAAGTGGGTATAGCTTATTCTTTCCAAATGAGTAATAATGCTGGGGGTTTTGTATCCATAACTATAAAGGTACCCAGTAGTAGAATATGTAGTACAGTAATACTACTGTATAGAAACTTCAATCTTCAATTGAGTCAAAACGTTTGTCAAAGTACTTTATAAGATTCTTTCAATATTTACTCAAATTAAACCAGGATTGAAAACGATTTTGGTAGCCAGAGTTAAACAATAGTTACATAAGAAGCTTCCAGAGATACTTGTCATTAAAGTAACTATACAAATGTGTACAGTATTGTATATGAAGACATCTATCTTCAGAGTTTTGAAAAATCTATTGTATTTCCCTTGCTAGTATTTGAACCTACAGTCCATGTACTATTTATTGAGCTGGTACAGAAATACTTACAGAATGTAACCTAGATAGCTGGAGTAGGGCTCAGTTTCCCTCTGTATAGTTTCACCACAACCCAGATATTATTTTCCTTTGCAGGTAAACAGCGGAAGCATTGCCTATTACAATAACATCAGAGCTTATAGTTCTGGAGGAGTGATCACCCGCCAAACCAACCTGCAGCTTCGTGTGGGCTGCAAAATGGAACAGAACACAACAGTGCAGATCGTGTACATGGCGAAGGAAGAGGTGACTGCCAACGAAACCAGCTGGGGCCGATACAGCATCAGCATGGCATTCTACACGTCAGATTCCTTCTGGAGACCTGTTCATGAATGGCCATATTATGTGGATTTGAACCAAGACCTTTTCGTGCAAGTGCAGCTAAACAGCTCGGATCCGGACCTCGTTGTGTTTGTGGATACCTGCGTGGCCTCCCCTTCTTCACATGACTTTGTGTCAAAGACCCACGACTTAATTAGAAATGGGTAGGACTACACTTCTCACTGAGCTTGCACAATGTTGTCATTAGCAGGAGCTATTTCTAGTTATAAAAGATGAGCAAGGGGAATAGGAACAAATATATGCCAATTTCGCCTAAGGTGGCACATTCAACTTTTCAGTTGGCAGGATAGAGCACCCTTAAAGAGAAAGGCATGCAAATGACAGAGCAAAGGGGACTCTCTACTTACCCTGTATACGTATTATAAATTCTACATTAGAATTTGAGTTAACAGAGCACTTGTGAAATGTAGATGATTTATAATACAACATGTGTACTGTTTTTGATTGTTTGATTTTTCAGGTGTGTGAGAGATGGCACGTACTCTTCCTATTACTCTAATGCTAGCAACACTTCGCGATTCAAATTCAGTGCCTTCAAGTTTCTGCGCAGCCACCCTTCAGTGTACCTGCAGTGTAGAATTGTAGTGTGCCAGGTCTACGATTATTCAGCTCGCTGCTACAGAGGCTGCTTGCCCAGAAGCAAGAGGGATCTGAGCCTGCCCGAAAGGAAAACTGAAGTTGTGGTGGGACCCATCCAACTGAGGCGGGGGGATACTCCTGGAGGTAATCAGAGAGCAGGCACTACTAAAAAGACATCAAACTAATTTATGTATTCTTTAACTTTTTCAGCACAAAGTATTTAAATTGATCAGTCTATACCTTGCCTGTATAAGCCACAGATATATAGATCTATCTATTTATCATTTTATATATATATATATATATATATATATATATATATATATATAAAAGCATTTTATGTCTCTAAAGCATTTTATTTTTTTTTTTTTTTTTTTTTAAGGGTAATCCCAAGAAACCACATTTACATTTGGCAATATTATATTAGGCAGCATTACAAAATCCTTCAGAGATGTACATTAGAGGAAATAGGACTGTCTATATAACACTATAATAAATCTGTTATAATAAATCTAATCTGTTGCTTTTCAGACCAGATGAAAGCCAGTGAAAAGGCTCCTGCGAAAGCTCCCACATAAAGGTCCAAGCAGTTATTTCTCTGAATCTACAGCTGCAGCTTTTACAGTTACCGGCACTATATATCAAACCTATTTATTCCTTAACTCACTCTATAACCATCAGGATTTAAATGTATGGGATACTAGGTTTCTTAGGTCTAATACCATCAACAAAAAGAACACATTTCACTCCAGCAGAAAAGCTTTGGATGACAATGAAATCTGTCATTTTCATTTATAAATGGCACTGCAGGCACCAACATTATCCTTAGCAACTTACATCTTTACACGCCAACAATTTTACTGTAGAAACCATTCATTAAACATTGTTTAAACCTAATCAAAAACATACCCCAATGTTGAAATCCTGTTTTTCTCTTTTGTAATAATGATCTTTTAGACAGTATTATATTACTTATTAAAGCTGTAACAGTAGGAATGCAATAAAATGGCTTTTAAAAGCATGTTTCTTTTAGTTTCAAATTACTTCACCATACCATTCCTTATTTGCCTAAAATGGGTATCAGGTAGTTCCTTCAATTGTTTTTTTTTTTTTTTTTTAAATCAAATAAGATTGTCATTGATTAATGTATATTTTGGTTTATCGCATCTGTTCAAAGACCATAAAAAAATGGATCCCCTGATTTAGGTATTATGCTGTTTCTTTGTTGTGTACTCATCGTTCTAGTGGTCTTTTGTCTACTAAATTCACCAAAATAAAATTTGTTGAAATGTAAATACACATCCTGCACATTTGCAACATACTGAACAAAAAAGAATGTGCAGATCTTAACTGTACTAAATAGAACTCAGAAGCATTAACTTTATAAATACATATTCTTTAAGTGCCTGAATGTAACACCTCCCTTTTAACAGAAATGCTGCATTAATCAAACATTACTATAAACCTTTTAAAAGGTTTATGGCAGTATTTATAAATATCTTGAAAATATCATGTTGTGTAGAGTACACCATGAAAGCAGGATATGGTTTTGTGCATTAAAAACTTAACACAAAAAATAAATAGTCAACTGATAGTGGTTTCTTGTATAATACAGTTTTAGAAAAAATAAAGTGTACTCAAACTGCAACATACACTGTTACTTAAAAACAACATCCCTTTCTAAAATGCTAGAACAACAATGAGGGTTTTTACTATTTTGTTACATGGCCTGGGGCTATGCAGCTCAAATATTAAACTCAATCAGTACCACACACAAGCAGGTCTGTTCAACTGAGCTAAACTAAAGGTAGGTCTAAAATGGCCCACTAGGTACCAAGGTGAGGCATCCTGTAACAGTGCTCTTTAGTGTTTTGTTTTTAATATATTAAATGCTCTAATTTAACAACTTAAAATATCAGCAGTATTTAGATGTGCCCGTAAATTGATTGAATAGCGTCCCATTTCATTTACTCTGCTCATCGTCTGATTGGTCTTGGTTATGCATTTCCATTTACTAGTGCTCCATGGCAACCACAGTCCTGTTTGACCGTCTTGGGGTCGTCAGCCCTCCGAATGATGTCCAGCGCGGACTGGACCTTTCTCTCCAGGCTGTCCTCCAGTGCATTCAGACGCTGGTCTATACAGTGCATGAGTCTGCTCTCCATCAACTCCATCTGCTTCACAAGCACCTTCTCTAATGAAGAGCAGCACATGTGTTCCTTTCTGTAAAGCAAACACAAATAGAGCAGTGAAACACAGCTCAGCTGTAACCTTTCAGACAGGTTTTTATTAACAAAGGTCTATAGGAAAATGTACAAAATGTCAACATTGTGTACTGTAGCAATTTTTAATTTCTGGTATCTGGTTTCAAGTTGTAAAGACTACCAGTGTCAGATATCAGTATCAGTATCCACAAGGGAGATCACTTTCCTTATATACAGCAAGTTAAATGAAGACATGTCTCTATCCTAGTGCATGCCTTTCTAGTGGAAACGGTAGAACAGAGTATTTTTAAATTAGTTGATACAGTAACAGAATGCTTGTTTGACACTTACTGCAATTCTGGACTTGGCTTTCTCCTTTGCACTGCTTCACTCTTCTGTGCTCCATCCTCAATGCGCAGCTGTTTCACCTGACCGCACACACTCTGAAGGAACGGCAGCATGTCTACACCGGTAGTGTTCTGCTTCTGTTCCGTTTGGTTATGCAGGTAGGAGGAGACCATGTCTGTGATTTGGTTTGCAGGAGAGACCTTGTTCTCCACTTCAAAAGGACATTGAAAACTTTCAGTAGTCAGCACTTTTCCCGCAGTGACTTCTGCTTCAAGGCTAGAAGCAGAGTTGTGATCCAAGCTGCCCCCTGCTAATTCATCCTCTTCAGTTTGTTCATTGAAGTTAGGGGTCGGTCTGGATCTAGCATTTTCTTTTCCAAGAGCTGGAAACTGTCTATTTCCCATGAGAAGCCCCAGAAAGCCTCCCAGGTTATCTTGCTGGTTCTGGAAATATTAAATACTATTATTCTTATTTTCATTACTGTTTATTTCTCTAGGGATATAAATTAAGGACAAATTGGCATTATTACTTAGTAACATGTAAGAAGAGATATTTTAAAATTGTTTACTCCAGTCTTTAAAAACTTGTTTATTTAACAAAAAGAAAAAGCAACTAAGTAGTACAAGAGCTCTTAAAACACTAATGCCATTTCTCAATTTAACATCATGGATTCATTTTTTTTTCCTTAAAAAAAATAGAAGGGGTTGTGCTTTAAAAAACAAACAAACTGCAATGTCTTATAAAACGAGAGTCCGCAAGGAAGCATTACCAAAGGCTAAAGGGCATCATGTTAGCAGTCAGTGCTGCACAGTGGTGGGGTATGTCCTTGTGAGTTCCTTAAACAAGCAGCATGAAAACATGGAGCTCCCAAGCAGAAAATACAAGTTGCCTTCCTTACTGTAGCACTGGAGTAAACCCCCTAATAGATAAAACATCTTAAATGCTTTGTGATGGTGTTC
Organism: Polyodon spathula; assembly: GCF_017654505.1. Taxonomy (NCBI): domain Eukaryota; kingdom Metazoa; phylum Chordata; class Actinopteri; order Acipenseriformes; family Polyodontidae; genus Polyodon; species Polyodon spathula. The sequence continues at coordinate 6,266,435 of NC_054546.1, read as the reverse complement.
CACTTGAAAGGCACTATATAAAATAAAGATTGATTGATTTTATTTTAAATGATTATTATTTCATCATAAGTTTCTCTTTTCAACCCACCCAACACACTGTCCCCTTACAGTCCCATATGCTCTGCAACACTTGACCTACCTTCTGCTGAAACTGGACCATGTCCATGAGGTGCTGTGCCCCTGGGGAAAGCTTGGTTCCCATGGACTCCACCATTGTCTGAACTCGCTCCAGGTCAATGCTCGTTCCTCCTGAAGGAAAGCTTGCAAGCGTTTTGACAGGTTTCACTCCTAATAAAACACTATTAATGCCCACTCTGTTTTTTCTACCTAGGGAAAGTAACTGGAGAAAAGTAAAAAAAAATAAAATAAATAAAAAAAAGTGCTTTAGTTAAATCATTTTTTTCTTTGTGACCATAAACAATAATAAACGTGACTTGAGTGTATAGCACCATCGGTTAAAGGATAGCGGGAGGGACTGTAATGGCACCTGCTTCCACAGTACCAGGAGTTCTTACCTTCACTTCACAAGATGTCACAGGACACTCGAGATGTACCCGTTTCTTATACAATGAAATATTTTCATTAACACTGCAACAGAAAATATTTTTTACTCATGTATTCTTCTAGATTTGCTAGGTTTCTTTTCCTGTTAGTGTCATTACAGTCTGTTGAAGTTTAAAGCACTGTGCCCCTGCCATCTACATCTGGTGCATCAGTGTAACCAGCCCCCTACCCCTCTGCAACACCTGTGCCTCTAGCGGAAGTAAGAAATATTAAAAGGCAGTTATAATCAAGCTGGAGGAACCAAGACCATTGAACTAAATGGAATTTAAATGGGATGGAATTTAAATGGGTCGCTATCAGACATTTATGTATGTAAAGTAATAATAACAAAAAACATACCCATTGATCTGAAAACTGCTGACTTTGTCTCCTCGACAAGTGCCACAGTACTCTGTGTCTGAATATACCTCTATGATGCGAGCCTCGCTTACCACCTGCAGAAAGGCTATTTCCCTGCCTCCCTGTGGGGTACACTGGAAATGAAGCACACAGGGGTAATCTGCTCCATTGTCCTGCGGCTGCTCCAGAAACACAAGCTCATCCCTGTGAAGTACAAGCAGAAGGAATAACAGTTGGGATCTGACAGCTAACAAATATATAAAATCTACTGCTTACCTTTTTGAACTGACAGGACTAAAGCAAGTGTATAGACCAAGATCATACATTTGCTCTCATTTATTGTTTTGAACAATAAAATAGCACTTGGTCTGCCAGCACTAATACATGACCAAGAAGTAACATATTTACTCGTCTGTTAGAATAATCATAATAACAATCTAACGTTTGTTACGCCGAATAAGCCAGGCTTATCAAGACTAACGCTTCCTGATGATCCAGCTGCAACGTACACAAAATGATTAGTACCCAACAACACAAAGCGTCTAATATCAACTACTTTCAAACCTAGAACCACTCAATAGAATATTATTGGCTTAAAACACAATGCTAATAAACACAAACTACTTACTTATTTGAGTCACCTGCACATTTTTCTGATAACTCTGCAGGGCAGTTCGCGGTAACCAAGCACAAAACATCCCAGAGCTGGACAGTAGATGAAAGCTCCCAAGAGGAACGTGCAGAAATGAGTGCATTTTTATTTGAGTACAAACACTTGTTTGCCATATTATTAGATAATTAAAATATTATAATCACCGTATTACTATTCAACGTGTTTAACGGAAGTTGCACCAAAAAAAAAAGCACGCCAATTGCTGCTATCGTTATATTAATTGCAAACTTGGCAATACGGAACTGTAATTTGTAAAACGTAACGATACAGTTGATTCAGCAAGACCGAATTAATAATGAATTAAGAGGCCGCTAAACTACATATTATTAAACAAGAACACTGATAAATGTGTTTTTTGGTTTTTTTTTTGTAACCGTCTTCCATAAGTTTTATTGAAAACCTGATTTATTTTCCTAAAGTGATTTGCAATTCACCCTCCCCTCTCTGTGCACATCACATTGTTTACTAAATATACCAAAGGCAATTCATCTAGTTATCTAATCGTGCGGAATTATTACCCAACAGTACAAGTTCAAAATAAACGACTGAACAAATTTGCTCCAAACACAATAACACAACATACACATTTGTTACGACAGTTCAAAGCGGCAAACCTGCTGAAGGACCCATGTAAACGGGTAGCCACAAATGTTGCCAGAAAACAAATGTCCTACTTTTGAATACTGGGATATGTAAACTTGTATTTTAAACTATTTAATTTGTATTATTAACTATTTGTAATAATTTATCTGTGTGTTTATGTTTTAAATGTGCACCTTGTTTTAATGTAGATGAAACAGGCAAGAGGATAGATCACCGAGTAGGGCCTAATACAGACATACCTGTATTACCCAGCGAAAGCCGTAACTTGAGCAAGAGAAGCTTGTACGTTTCGTGTATTATTTATTTATTTTTTTGGTTGTTTTAGTACGAAAAGTACTGATAGGTCTCTTTACCCAAGATAACTATTTGTTAATGTGGCAGGACAGGTTGTACAAATAGTTTGAACACCATAAGTTTTGTATATGGCTGTCCCTTCCACAACGTTTTTCAAATGTCATTAATGGCACACATTCTGTAATGCCTTAACCGTAATCCCCTTGATGCTAATGGGGAAGTGCAGGACAGCAGACACTGATAAAAGGCTGAATGTTGAGCTTGGTAGGCACACATTACTGTTTAAGATGATGACAATATGTTTGGGCCATTCAATAGAACACACTTGTACCTGCAGCCCTAGTACTAGTTGTTGAGGAGTGGTCTTTATCCCTACGGAACTGTTTAAACTTTGTCATGTCTGGACTCCCAAAGTGACATTGTAATGGCAGGTTATAATTCTTATTTTTGTCCACCCTCTGAAAATAACTGATCTTTATTGATTACATCAAAAATCTGTGGGGTCAAATTCAAAACTGGCATCGTTTCAGCCTGGGGTCAAGCACGGTACATGTTACATCTTAATCATCTACACGTCAAACTGCATTCCGCCCATTCTGGAGAAAGACTAGAGTTACTTTCACTTCTGACTATTGAGAAGAAAAGAAAATCCTGGATAACTTGACTGCAGGAAACCTTGCTTTTAGAAGTGCAGTGTCACACAACCATGTTATATTAATTAAACAATACTGGCTGGTTTCATAGACACTGATTAACACTAATCCTGGACTATCTGATGTTACCTTAGGTAAGGCAGTCCAAGAATAGTGTTTATCGGGGTCGGTGAAACCAAGTGCATAATATTTTCCCTTGGTGTCTCTTTCATAGGTTCTAATGCAGATGACCCTTCTGCATGCACACTCTGCTAGACCTTCCAGTGGCTTTGAAGATTTGAAACCAGCTGGTTGTCACCCTGTCACTCTGTGGCATGAGGTGTGTGGGCCCTGCTATAGTAATACCTTATAGACTGGTTTCAGACTCTGATTACTAATCTTGGACTACCGGTACTTAGTAATTAAGACAAAAGTAGCCAAGCATTGGTTATATAACCAGGGTTAATATGGTTGCAGTATATATTATTCATCACATGGTAAATACTAACTCTTAAACTGAGGAAGCAAAACACAGCTATACCTTTAAATCTTAAGTACCGAAACCTTGGCTTCACTAGGTACAGTATTTTGAGCCTCCCTCACTTTAAATTATTTTGCCCGTTATTATTATTATTATTATTATTATTATTATTATTATTATTATTATTATTATTATTTTAATATTCCCAAAATACACACACATGCCACAACTATGACAACTATAAATTACAAAGATGACACTGCTGTCTTGCCAACTTCTGAGCAAACACGTGGAAATGAAAATAAGCCACACATGTGAACGCGTGGATAAGATAAAGTGATCACGGAGTCGTGTCTTTATAGAAAGTCTTGTGCTCATCTGCAAGGTTACGATTGCATTAGTGTCGTGGGTATTAATCTATTTTATTAATACAATTTTTTTAAAAAACGAACGTCTACATTTTCAGTTTTTCCTTCCACGTGTGCTGTAGGTAAGTTTACAATTCAAATGATATATATAAAAACACAACACACCACACAGATATATATATATATATTATCGATATATATATATATATATATATACATATATATATGTGTGTACACAGGACAGCAGACTATTTATATATAATTTACACATTTAATGTATATGGCAACATACAAACAACCATATTCCTTCCCTTCATAAGTATAGTGTCATTCCGATGTAACATTGAGCTCTTCTTCGAGAAGTTGTTTGTGTTTCCCTTTTTTTTTTGTTCTCGGAAAACAGCCTGGCTGAAAGTAAACGGTGAAGGTGCCTCAGGATTGTCAGTGGAGGGCCGGGTGCAAACCGCAAGCAAACACGGAGAACGGGCAAACTACAAAACGTGCACTTAAAAATAAATAAATAAATACATGAACCAATTACAAAATCGCGTCAAATGATTTAAATTAGAGGTTGTACAATACTCTTGAAAAGTTACTTTGTATTTTTCCAAGGATACCTTGAAGATAAGATGGATTTCAAAGAACATACTAACTCTACCATGGAAACCATTTACCAGAAAAGAGGTAAGTACTGTATGTAACACATAACTACTGGGCTGGTTAGCAGTAGTATTTGTTTATTTATCCAAGGTTATTTATAGAGATTAGGGTTTGTGAATTATGCATCAGCTGCAGAGTCGCTTACAACATGTCTCACCTCAAAGATGGAGCACAAGGTCACACCGTGAGTAAGTTGCGAGTTGAACCGGAGCCAACAAGCCCCTTTCTTTTACGACCGGACCACACAGCCTCCTGTGTGGAATATGCGTTCCGATAGGTTTTAATTGAAATGCAAATGCATAGTTGTTTTTGTTAGTCATCAAAATGATTTCTTCTACAAGGAACAAGCAGCAGTTTGCTAACCCTAACCCTTTAGAACACAATTACCTAATTCTGAAGTCACGTAACAAGCCTGTACACCTGGCTTGCACTGATCCACAATCAAATTGATGAGAGTAATAGGAAGTACCATAACCTACATACAATCAATGACTCCATTTTATTAATTTAATTTATTTTAACAGTGGAAAAGTCACAGCGTGAGGTGTATGTGGGCAACATTCCCTTCAGTGTCAGGAAGGTAGGTATTGCAGAACAATGATGTAAGAAAATGCAAAAATAGAATCATCTGCCACATGAAAATGGGAATATATCATATAACACATTGCATTTTTGTTTTGTATTCAGCAAGAGATTGCAGATCTGTTCAAAGCATTTAATCCACTCAGTGTTCGAATAGTACATTCGAAGGGAGAAGTGGTAAGTTGGGCCATTTCATTTTCAGTTGAAACTTTGGGCATAGCTCTGTCGAAGTGGCCTACCTTATTTGGGTGTGTACCCTGGCCTTCTAGACAATATAAGAACCTGTGCTTGCTTGTGCTGAGGCTTGGGGCATTTTGTTGCTTTTAAATATCTTGGTATAACTGGGGGGAAAAAAATATTTAAGCAAAACTGGTAACTCTTCAAAGTGTCGGTAGTTGAGTTCTCCTCACTGGTTGTATCTTGTGGCCTATACTGTATAAAGCTGCCTGGTTTATGATGTTCACAACATTTGTGCAGCATTTGATTTCGGAGCATTTGATAGTTTTCCACTGTAAGACTTTGCTTTTGTTCTTTTAAGCTTCGCTTTCGTGGATTTTGCCAACCAAAATAGCGCACAGCAGGCAATCAGTAGGATGAATGACAGTGTGTACGAGGGCCGTCGACTCATTGTCAGGTGTGCCTATGCATCCAGAGTGAGTTCCCACGAATGCACCACCTTTGAAACAAAGGTAAAATTAAACCACATTTCATTTATTTTTTTTTTTTTTTATTTTTTTTGTGGTATAACATTTTTCATTTTAAGCAAATGGTCTTCATGAATTGAACCAAGAGCTTTATCCCTTACAGGTTAAAGAATTAAGAGTGAAAGAAGAGTCAAACGGTTGTAGTGTCTGTAAGTAGAAATTAACATAGTAGTTTAGATATCCAGGCTTTTATATCACTATCAGTAAAGGTTACTTCATAGGCAACTATAGGATTGTACTTGTATTGTTCCTGATGGGCTGTGCTGATGTAGGGATAGGTCACACTTACAAAAGGAAGGGGCAGTATCTGCACCCAATCTGATTGTTCTGATCAACTATTGAATGGGATGTTAATAGGAAATGTCAGCCTATTCGTATGGGCTGGTAGGGAATCTCATATCTTCAAAGGTCTATTTGATTCAACAGGTTGATCACAACCTTCTGAGCACAGCCATTTGCAAGGATTTAAATACAGCCCTTTTTAGTTTCATAGTTTATTGAGAATCTTAAAGTATGGTTGTATGACTAGGGAAGGAATTGCAGTTGTTGAGACTTTACAGGACAACACATTGGCTGAAGGCATACATTGAAATGAATGTAGTAATGCAACAAGTTGCAATGTTACTTTTGCATTACACGTTCAGGTTCTTGCAAAGGAGCTATGGGAGGTAGGAGACTGTTTGCACGCCATGACATGGAGATGGTTTCCAATCAGGAAGATGAGAATCAATTTGGCTTGAAGACGGCCGTGAAGAAAGAGAAACTGGAAGAAAAGAAAATGCGACTGGAGATAAAGAAGTTAGAAATTGAAATCCAGAAATTGCAATTAGAAATCAGAAAGCTATGAGCTGAATTAAATCAAAATGATAGTGCAGCTGTAGTGCCATCCAATTACCATAGCAACCAAAAGCTGCACTATAATTCTGATTTAGTTCATGCATACAATTTAGGCAATGCAATCTGAGAATATAAGTTTTCGTCAAGACAATTCCCAGTCCAGTTTTAGAACTGGTGAATTTTAAAGTATGTTCTTTACTTTGTTTAGTAGACCTGGGTAGACAATTCTTTTCTAGTAATGGACAAAGTATGGCCCATGAAAGGCAGTTTGTTTTTTATTCAAATGTTTAGTTTTCTAAAGTGTAGCATTGTGGGGATGATTTATTGCACAAGGCAAGAACAATAACTGGGATCTGTTCCCTGAAGAATATTTTCAATTAGAGTTCCTTTAAAGTCACCCCAGCATTAAGAGCAACAAAATCTGCTGGACTAGAATTACTGCAGCTGTTTTATTTTCATTTGTAGCTAACTGTTGCTTTAACAGTTTGTGCTCTCACTGAATGTTTCATTTTGGAAGCATACATGTAGAACGTTACCACTGTAATATAGTTGACCACTAGGTTATAAAAAAGGTGGGTTTTCTCATTCTACAGACAACACCATAGTAGAGTTCTAGTTTGAATGTACTGCAGCTAGTTCTTTTTATAGTTTAGCTTTGCTTGTAAAAACTTCAGCGACGTGAAGTACTTTTGTGGCAAACTGTTTCTGATTTAACAATATGGTCAATTTTGATGTGGTCATATCTGTCTCGGTTTACTTTGACAAAATCCTGTTTTAATAATGTGCTCTGTTTCTAAGTTTTAATAAAATACACAGATCCGTGTTATATTTGACACAGTGAAATAATGCAGGTTCAGCCGCCTCTTTATTGTGCAACATCTTATATCTTGTCTTTTCACAGATAAATAGTTGTAGGTGTTTGTTTACTTTTAGGTATAATATTTGTTTAGTCTGCTAATTTTTTCAAGTTGCGTTATAATTTTGTTTTCATCGAGTGCATTTTAACTTAATTTTATGTACTAGTAATAAATATATAGATTTGTTTTCCGGCTCTAATTCACCTTTGACGTGTGTGTGTGTGTGTGATGCAGGTTAGATTAGCAAAGTGCCTGTATAATTGTAAGATTTATCCCAAGCAAGAGAGGAGGTGTTGTTCATATAAATAGGAAATGAAACTCAATTCACTTTGTCCATGGTTGCTGCACCTAAACAGATTCTTTGCTGCTCAAGCCTGTATTTGTATACATGTCTGGTGAAAGAGAATCGGACAACTCCAACTCGCACGGATTCCTGGACTCAAATCAAAGCACAGCAAGAGGAAGACAAAGTCATTGCAGTAAGAACCACGTAGAGTCGATAGAAATATCAGAACTGATGAAGAGGACTGTAAAACCTACTAATATATAGACACTGCCCGGTATCTAGAACTGAAAAGCAGCTTCTGAACACATAGTCAAAGCACATAAACAAAGACTAAAAAATAAACTACAATAACTTGCAATATCTCTGAGAACTTGCAGAAGGAGTTAAGGAGCAGTATCAGATTGATAATTATGTTGGAACAAAATCAGTTTATTTTTTCAATTGGCCTGCAGCAGCAGGTGAGTTGATCAGAGATTCAGCATGTATGTAAATTATACCTTTTGTGCGAAGGGTAATGTGCTATGTTTGCATCAGACAATAACAAAATAGAATCTATATAAAGATTCACACATCCGGGCAATTATTCCCATTGCATTTCTAGAAAACAATATTTCTCGAACCCTTACTTTTGTTTACAAATAATTTTACAAGGTAAGATGTTTTAGTGGTGTCTAACTTTAAGACACTACCAAGTGATTTAAAAGCTGCTTTGACAAGTCTGGTAAACCAGAAAGCTGATTATAACAGCTTAAAATGAATATCAAAAGATAACTTCATTCACACAATCACATTTGTTATTATTACAATTTTGCAAGTCGCGTGTGAGTTTTGCATGAAACATTTTAATCCTTGTCGCTTGTCAATAACTGAAAAACTATTTTTCAACCTTGATTTCAAAAATAATTTAATTAAGTTTAATGGAACATTTTGAAACATGTGTATTGTCAATTTCTGTTGCCGGGTTTATTCTGTGCCTCTATCAGTGTTCATCCAGCGCAAAATCAGTACCAGGGACCGCAGACACTGGGCTAGATTCCTAAATGCTCTTCACTCGAAACCGTCGTCAGCGCAAGTTCTTTTCAGAAAGAAAAGTTACCAAACCAGAAATAAACAATATAACGATTGTGTTTGTATGGGAAAAATAATCCCACATGGACACCATGAGGTGTGCGTTAACAGAGAAACAAGCGGGTGCTCTCGTGATGTCTGCCACAGCACCAAAAACGAATGAGAAAGCCATTTGTTTCCACCTCTTTGCAATGCCATAACTCTTCTCATTGGTGAGAAGAGCTGTGGCATTGATCCTATGGGAGCACCTTCTGTACCAGCTGAAGCATGCTCAGAATGAGCCCTTTGTGTATGGAGTCTCCAATGATACTTGTCAGGAAAAGAACACGGAGTCCCACCAGCACAGTGTGCACTCCATGACAAGGTTCTTCAGGGTACATTTATTTGTGTATTAAAGCATTCTCTTTGCTGGGATTCCTTCATTTCTTCTTTTTTAAATAAAGATAAATGGCATTCATTGATATACAACAGATTTCAAAACAAAGAACAAGTAAATGTGACAGTTTAGCTGTTGTTGGAGTTGGTGGAAAAGGGAGGAGGGGGCAATGTATTTTATAACATTCTACAGATCTTACATGGCTCCCTTTCCTGAGTAGTGACAGTAATAGCTGCTGTCTATGATCTTCAGCAGAAGTGTGAAGAACTGCTCCAGGCTCATTATGTGGAGTTGGTTTTGGTTGTCGACAGCCTGAGGGTGAGTGTTGTTGTTTTATTAATATTTTTTTTAAATAAAGAAAGTCAGAACAAGTTATACTTTGAACTAATGTAAACCTCTTTGTTTCCAGTACCTCATAAAGAAGTCCAATGAGACAGCTGTGAAAGAGGAAGTGGGGGAGCTGACCAATCTTCTAAAAAAAACATGTTATTTTGTGTAAATTCACTTCAGCAATGTGACAGGGAGTGCTGGGTGAGTCTGACCCTCAGTAGAACAAACACTTGCTGCACAAGCAAGAAAAGTTACAGCACGGAAAGTTACACTTTCAGACTGATAGCACTTCAGAAATGATACAGCCCCTCACACATTGGTGCTTTCTCAATAGATCTATGGATCTGCCATTGTTTCAGAATCGGGGCTGTCCGCTGCATGCACATGCCTGTTACAGTTAAGAGCTTCCGGATTGCTTTAAAGGGCTACAGTAATGTTTAGTTGGCCTACAGTTAAGTAACTCTTCTAGGGGTTCGATACAAGATGAAATAAAGGTTTATGCAGTATGTCACAACAGCCAGGTGAATACGTTGCGCGCTATCACTGTGGGGGTTCTGTACAAAACAAAAAAGGTGTAGACACTGGAATGATATTAGTGTTCTTCTCTAATGATATTCCAGTGTCTAAACCAGGTTGCAGCACATCTATAGCAGTGCCCTTTGCACTGCATTTTTGCACCTTTACCATGCTTTTCCCATGGTTGTACTAGTCATTTACATGGTTTACATTGGTTTGGGCCACTGCAGCAATGGGTAGCATATGGAAAGTGTGCACTAAAACACACAAGTGTTGATGCAACAAACATGCCTGTTTTTCTATGAACAAATATTTTTCATAAGAGGATCTGCATCCTAATTGCGAATCTGGATTTTTTTCAATGGCAAGCAGGGCCCCCGATAGGTGTTTCATCACTGCCAATATGAGGAGGGACAGGTTCGGGAATTGTGGACCCTCAGATACCAGTTACATCAAGTGTACAAGAGAGTAAGCAGCCCTGAATAAACTAGTTTAAGCATGCTCAAGGTTTCAATTCTGAGCTGTGCTTGGGACAGTAGCACCTTTTACATCACAAATGACAAGCAGAATGACGGCAGTGAACAGATCAGAATAGTGCATGAGATTGTAGTTTAACTGCATTCTAAGTGCATTTCAGTTGCACTTTATTACCATTCTAACTGTGTATTTTAACTGTGGACGGTAAATGCTAATAGCTCATGAACATGATTCTGTATGATCCTGGTATTGGCTTCACTGATAAAGAATGCTTTGTAGACTGAGGTGCAGAACTTTCTTGTATTATACAGTGAAACCCCGCTAATGTTTCCACACCTTCATTTTGACCACATAAAGTGCCTGATTCAATAAAGCTATAGGTTTTGTATTGACTGAACAGCAACCGGAAAGCAGGTTTTGATTACAATGTGCAATTTATTCATTTAAGCAGATACTTGAACTGGTTTTCACTGATAAGTTATCACATGTGCACAGTATTCACTGTAACTCATTATTGTTTCTATACATATTCAATAAATAAAATCTTTGAGTTATTATAAAATCTTCGTATTCTTTGGAAATGTAATTTTTACTGCCTTTTGGTGTAACTAGGAAAGTGGTCCGTTAGAACAATTTATTTTCCTGTGGCGATACAAAGCCAACCCACAAACATTTTTGTCACGTATCTCTTTTATTCTATAAACTGTGAACACTGTTGTTTCAATGTAGAGTTTTTACACAACTCAAAAAAAACAAAAAAACAAAAACAAAAACAAAAAAACAACAACAATATTTCAGTTTGCTGAAGCCGTGTATTCACATCCATTAATGATGTTCATTAAAAACTGAACTGCCTTCTTCCAAACAGGAGGAATCGTATAAGGACCGCCTTTTTTTAAATTCACTGTGCGGATTGGTTACGCAGTGTGTAGCTTATTGCGCGACAACCTCCGGAAACGTCCCTTTTTTCATTCCAAAACAAGGAAGTAAAAATGTTGCTCACTTTTAAAAACACGACTTTTTTTTTTTTTTTTCAGCAGTATAAAATGTAGCAGTATTTTGGATAATGTGGTTTCAGATAAATATTTTTCACACCAGCATGTCTCTATAACCAGGCAAACACCACCACAGCAGTATGAGTAGCGCTACCGAGCCGGTGAAGAGACAGGTATGTGTGTGTCTCCTTTTCGGTCTTCCAGCGGCGGGGAAGTCGACTTTATCACGGGCTCTCCCGGAATACCTCTGGCTGCGGAGGCGCTGGGACTGCGTGGTGGTTTCTTACGATGATGTCATTCCAGAGCAAGCGTTTAACTTACAGCTGGATCTCCGAGAGTCAGACACTGTAGATGAAACGGTAAGATAATACAATAGCGGTTTTAACATGGTAACCACTGAATTTTTCTGTTAGTACCTTAAGCTCAGGTGGCACTAATTAAGCACCCTGTGAAACCATAAGTGGGTGAAACTGCAGTGCAATTGGAATCGTCTTTCCACAGCTGAATGTTGGATAATTTTAATAATTGTGTGTGTAAGCTCTCTCTCTCTCTCTCTCTATCTATCTATATATATATATATATATATATATCACCTGTTAAATATTAATAGTTGTTTTACCAACAAATGCAAAAATACCATGTTAAAAATAAATAAAACAAGATGTTCTTTTCAGCTCCCCAGCTGGAGGTCATACAGACTCAAACTGCTCCAGTGCCTGGAATACTTTCTGCAGCTCCTTGGCAGCTCACCCACCCTGTGTAAACCTCCCTTCAGAGAGGATGTCACCTGGAAGCGCTTTATTCACAGCCTGCAGCCACAGAGTGCTTTGTCCTCTGAAACAGAAATCAGTGGAGAACAGCTTCCCCATCAGTCATCTCCCAGACCCCTTCTGATTGTTTTAGATGATAATTTTTACTATCGGAGCATGCGATATGAAGTTTTCCAGCTGGCAAGGAAGAGTAAGTATTACTAGAGGCATCTTGTACGTTTGCTTTAAATTAAGAGAAATGAAATAATTCAGAATTGGATAGAAGACTCCTATAGCATAGCAGTTCCACCCATTCCAGGTTTTGTACAATCTTGATTAGCCACAGTGCATAGGTAGCAAGCTCTGTTAAACTCATAGTAAAAGCAGGAATGGATTGAACTGCTATGCAAAGGGAATCTTATTTCCATTCCTGTGATCACACTTTTTTGTTGTTGTTTAGGTTCTCTGGGATTCTGCCAGGTGTTCCTAGAGTGTTCCCAGGATACCTGCCTGTGGAGGAATCGACATAGAAGTAGCCCGGTGCCAGATGAGGTCATTTTGGCCATGTCTCACAGGATTGAACCTCCTAACCCCAGCAAACACCCCTGGGAGCAGAATAGTTTGCTGCTGGAGAGTGGGGGCTGTATTTCAGATGACCACATGTAGGGCAGGTTTAAAAATAGTCTTTACAAATTTGTCATAAGTAGACATAAACAATGCATGGTTGCACGCTGAAGCCCCAGTAAATACAAAACATTAATAATTGTTTAAGAATAATACATTTAATAATTAACTTTACACTGGATCCAAAGTTTTGTAAATATGTAGTTTAATTTGCTGTTCATTTTCAAATGGACCCAATCAATGATGTCAGTTTACCACTTCTGCAAATACAAAACATACATGAATATTTTTACATAAAGCACATTTTGACTTAAACATTGCTTTTTAAGCAGTTGACTTTTTTTTTAAACACTTACAAGAATAAACCGTTTAAAATATTTTTTTTTGCGTTTAAGTTATTATTATCTCTGACCAAAATCTCAGTCTTGCTCATAACTTCACCATAAGTGATCTTGCCTTCTGTATACTGTGCATTTTGTCAAAATTAATTTATTTTGTTTCTTTTCTCATTCAGACAGAAGATGATTGCATTATTCGACTCTGCTTTAGACAACCCCCTGAAACCGTCGGAGGATAACAGAGAACAAAAGGTATGGAGAATTATATAATACAGAAAATATACACAGAAAGGATTCTAATGCATGCAAGTGATTACACAATGTTTTTTCTTCTTTGGTTCTGTTTAGGAAGCAGACCGTTTATGTTGTGCAACTAGTGTTCTGCACCAAGCTGATCAAGCATGTAGGCACCTTGTATCCCTGGCCATGAAAACGGCAAAAGGTAGGTCACAGCTTCCTTGCATTTTTTGCTGCTTTGAGAAGGTACCGTTTACAGGAAACACAGCTGCTGTAGTCCAGACATGCAGAACCAAACTTGAATTCTTTGTTGCAGTTATTTTAGTTTTTTTCCTGGTATGGGTAAGTAGATGGCCTTAATAAAGTATTATTTTCTAGATACAGATCATGAACACTAATTGGTTACTATGTTCATCTCGGTTGCCACCTGGTGCCCAAATGGTATAAACTGCAGTTTTTTTTTTTTTAGTGTCAGATAATTTATATATGTATTTGTTTGTCTTTCAAAGATAGTAAGTTATCCCCTGACAACATGAGATTATTGGCTGCAGAGCTCAACAAGCTGAAAGGAGTTTTTCTTGAGGACCTGAGGCGAGGACAGGTGCGAGGGAAACCCATCAGCTTCCGTGGCAAGGAGAAGGATGTGGTTGGGTTAGTTGTCTCACAGTTTGAGCAATTGAAAATGGACATCATGGGTACATTTTGCTTAAATACACCTTGAAGTCAAAGTAGCCAATTAGAGATTAACCTGTTTATTACCTATTTGATGAGATAGTCCCTGGTTTGTCCCAGCTCTGTTTATTTTGCTGTCTGACCTTAATTTTTTAATATTTAAAACTGTGGATTAGTGAAGGTAGTTGTACAGTAAAATATTGTGCTTGTGCAATTTACTGTCAACGTAGGCTCAACCAAATCATGAAATACCTAGGGAGCACCGTTTTATATTGAAAATCTCTGTATATTAATAAGGATGTTTAAATAATGTACCCAAGCTATTTTGTTTTAATACTTCCAACAAATAAATACATTTCCATAATCATTTCCTTGCAATAATGTACAGTATATCACACCGCCTCTTGGCTATTGCTGGTTTGCAGAGTGGGGAAAGTTTGGTTTTAAAAGTAAACTAATAATAAAACACAAACATACTAGCAGCCCATTAGAAAAATGATTTACTTATGAAGTACAAAAATCAGAGCTTTAAAGTTTGAAATAGACATTAGTTTAAGTTACACAGTCTTTCATACATTGTGTTTCTACACATACAATGCACTGATGTCAACAATTTAGTCATTTACACATGTTTTACAGATGACGTTACTGTCACAATTAATATTTCAGGTACATCCAGAGGAGAAAAGTAAAGGCTTTCACATTGGAAATACACTGCCATAGAAGACTGATCTAAAAGTCTGTTTCATGTACCTTTAGTTAATGTCTGAGAGAACATTTACATTTGAAAAGCCTCTATGATATTCTACTTTTAAAATAAATAAATTCCAGCCTTGTTAGACAGCATTTTGAAAACGAGTATATTCTATAAAAGTACTTAAGAAAAACCAAACTGAACACTGGACCTTTGAGTACATGTATTATTTCTTGAAATGATAATACAAATGTGCACCATTATTTGTACTATGTATTTGTTTCTCTAGGTAGAAAATGCAACCCTTAATAAAGGTAATACATTAAAAACAGTACAATTTCTCGAAGGGGAATAGCAAATCAAAGGGTACACCATACAAGAGATTAAGACAAATGACACTACAAATAATGTGATGGCCCATGTTGATCCCCATCAAAAGTCATGCCATTCAGAAACCTTCAAAATGAGGGTATTTTAGCCCATCTTAATGCAGTTATTTCCCATGATTTCAGTCTGTTTACTACATTCTTCCATAGCCAAGCCTTGCACGTCCCTTTGATCAGAAAGCATAGTGTCCTGTTTGTCATTATCCTGACCTATATCATTTTAATACCCTTAATTGACCAGATTACAGGACTGACAAAACATTCACGAAAGTACTTAATATGAATTTGTCTCATATATAATTAATGGAATCTCATGGCGATGCAGATGTAATTTAAGGCTGAAGTACAGATGAAGCCACATATACAGTAATACTTCTACTTTTGCTTAGTTCATTTTTCTTTAATTAGGCATCTTTTACATTGTGCACAAACATTTACATTAAACACAATTTTCCACCACTTATTGCATGATGTACAACAACAAAATATGCATCCGAAGAGTATGCAAAAAACAAATAAAAAATAACATTGCCTGTCTTGGACAATTAGCAAGTGAGTGATGCAAACAGCCTGGATTATATATGCTATACTGTATGTTGAAGAACAAGTTATATATTACTTCCCAATATTAGCATACCTTTCCTAATGACTTTAGAGGTGACGTTTTATATATATATTTTTTCTATAAATTTTTTACATTAGTACACTTTGTTTTTAAAACTTTGTCTGTTCGTTGTTAAGAATAGCGCATGTTACACAAGATAGAATTTATCTGCTTAAGTGTTACTAGAGTATTGTGCAGCTTCATAACTGCCGTTTACTGTCTCCTGTGCTGTACGTATCATTGCTATATTTGCTTCAACGTAGGTGGTATTGCTTTGATATTTACCATTAGCATACACAGGGTCATTAATCAATTGTGCTAAGTTTATAGAAACCGGAGAACTCTTCAGCTGAACACAATCTTAAAATAAGCGCCACCCCTTTTGAACTTACATAGGGGAATCTGGTTTCATTTACAGCTATTAATGACCTAGGCTACGTTAACAATTATGAAAACAAACATCTACATTATGTTGAAAAGAAAATCACTGAGATGTGTAATATACAATACTACTAATGACAGACAATTCAGCTGCAAAAGCAATTGCAAAAAAAAAAAAAAAAAACTAAACATAATACAGTACCAGTAATGCTAAAAAACAAGGACAACTTGCTCTTTGAATGCACTGCACTGTTGAAAGTGAATTGACTGGCAGTTGATATTCCTTAGGTAACAGTCGGTATCACTTCTCAGACTTGTGAATCACAAGAAAGCATGACTTGCCATAAATAGACAAGGCATTTTCAACTAACAGAAGCAATGAAGCTCAAAAACATTCAATAAATACTAGCTGTGGTCTGTATTGTTTAAAAAAACAAAACTACAAAAAACAAACCTTTGTTAGTTATTTATAGTATTCTGTGGTTTATTTAATTCAGAATATATTTTTCTAATACAATATACTATCAGGAATGCAAAATATATACGCTCTAAACAGCATTTAAAACACAACTGTTTACATGTTGCATTAGGAAAAGCAGAGGCATGGTGTACTGAAGCAATTTTGTATTTTGCATTTGAATACAGCTGCATAAATGCAATGCAGTTAGGATTAGTGTATTATTATGCAGTGGCTACTGTTCCCTTTTCACATCTGACATGCTTTTCTTTGGAAACAACCTAGGTTAAGCCAAATACACTGAAAAAAATACTAATTATATGCAATGATAAGATGATTCTGAGTCCATACCAGATACATGCAAGACACGTGACACCATAAAATGCACATCTCATGAATATTCACTGTATAACATTACTACACACACTCATAATAAGTTGTTAAAGGGTGGTTAGCGTCATAAGTAACCCATGACATTTTAGCCAGTTGCTTCCCTGTAGTGCAGACTACACAACTCTGTTAAACTATTGGTTAGTAGTATTTTTGGTAGGCACTTAAAACTCTCAAACTGGTGTGTGGATCCCCCATCCATTCTGGTACTTTTCAAAGCTTAGCAAAATAAGTAATTTAAGCACAGCTTAACAAAAACAATCCTAGACTACAAATTGACTACCACCTTATTAGAAATATGTTAACTTGTAGTTAAAACTTTCATTTTTTGTTATTACTTATTAGATACTGCAAACTTGAAGCTGCCACAACCTGGGACAAGTCAACATATACATACAATCTTCATCCAATGAAAAACAAAATGTGCACTGTAGTTTTTTACACCTGTGATGGGGGCATTTTATCTACCCCTTCATGAGAAAGGGCTACACTGCTTCCCAGTATGTCTATATATTGCAGTTATGGTGGCATACTAGTTCACGTGTAATTTCATCTAAACCATCAAAGTCAGAAATGTTCTTAGCTGAAAAGTAAAACTATACAAAAACAAATTAACACATTTTGGGCAATTTTTTAAATCAATAGTGACTAGGAAGGTAATTATTTGTGTAGCTTTTATTGCCCATTTAATGCAGTGTGGCTTGAGAATGTAAACACCTTGCCTATAGAAGGTATACAACCCTTTCAATCTTTTCACCTTTTGTTGCCTTATAGCCTGGAATTAAAATACATTAAAATAGTTTTTTTTTTCCATTTATCTATACATCCTACCCCACAACTTCCAAGTGAAAAAAATATTCTAGAAATTTGTAGAAAATTAATTAAAAAATAAAACTGAAATGCTTGGTTGGATAAGTGTCCACCCCCTTGTAATAGCAATCCTAAATTAGCTCATGTGTAACCAATCACCTTCAAAATCACACACCAAGTTAAGTGGCCTCCACCTGTGTTAAATTGTACTGATTCACATGATTTCAGGATAAATTCAGCAGTTCATGTAGGTTCCCTCTGCTGCAACCATGAGCACCAAGGCACTTTCAAAAGAACTCCGGGACAAAGTTGTTGAAAGGCACAGATTGGGGGATGTGTATAAAAAAAATATCAAAGGCCTTCAGAATCCTTTGGAGCACGGTCAAGATGATTATTAAGAAGTGGAAGGTGTATGGCACCACCAAGACCCTGCCCAGACCAGGTCGTCCCTCCAAACTGGATGACCGAGCAAGGAGACTGATCAGAGAGGCTACCAAGAGGCCAATGGCAACTTTGCAAGAGCTACAGGCATTTTGGGCAAGACTGGTCAAAGTGTGCATGTGACAACAATATCCCAAGCACTCCACAAATCTGGCCTGTATAGGAGGGTGGCAAGAAAGAAGCCATTACTGAAGAAAGCCCACCTTGAAGTTTGAAGTATGAAAAAAAACACTCAGGAGATTCTAAAGCCATGTGGCAAAAAGTTTTGAGGTCTGATGAAACTAAAATGGGACTTTTTGGCCTAAATGCAAAGTGTTATGTTTGGCGCAAACCCAACACAGCGCATCACCCAAAGAACACCATCCCTAATGTGAAGCAATGTGGTGGCAGCATCACATTATGGGGATGTTTCTCATTGGCAGGGACTGGGGCACTTGTCAGGATAGAAGTGAAAATGAATGGAGCAAAGTACAGAGTCCTTGAGGAAAACCTGCTGCCCTCTGCAAGGAAGCTGAAACTGGGGCGGAAGTTAACCTTTCAGCATGACAAAGACCCAAAGCACACAGCCAAAGCTACACTGGAGTGGCTAAGGAACAAAAAAGAAAATGTCCTCGAGTGACCCAGTCAGCTCCAACCTAAATCCAATCAAAAATTTGTGGCATGACTTGAAGATTGCTGTCCACGAACGCTCCCCAAGGAACTTGACAGAGCTTGAATAGTTTTGTAAAGAATGGTCAAATATTTCCAAATCTAGGTGTGCAAAGTTGGTAGAGACTATCCCAAAAGACTCACAGCTGTAATTACTGTCAAAGGTGCTTCCACTAAGTATTAACTTGGGGGGGACGGGACGATTTATCCAATTATGATCCTTCAGTTTTGTATTTTTAATATATGACTTTTTTCCCCCCTTAACTGTGTGGAGTATGCTGTGTAGATAAGTGGAAAAAAAAAGTATCCTTTAAATGCATGAAACTCTGGGGCACTAACACACCAAAATGTGAAAAAAGTTCAAGGGGGTGTAGACTTCCTATAGGCACTGTATATAATACATGGATGAAGGCTATATTTGCATCCTGAGCCATTTGAAAAAAAGGCATAATGCCACAGTAGTGACATCAAAAAAGTGGTGATTCCTCTAGAGGAAAATATACTTGAACTTTGACCCACTCGACTCCTCGAGATATTCACTTTCAATTCAAACACAGAATGTCTTTTTCAATCACCAGACAACACCCACAGTACAGAAATGTTCATTAATGATCAACAAAACGAGAATACGTTAAAAAAAAAAAAAAAAGATGTAAAGCTGGTACATTTGTATCACAGAAAAACTGGAGAGGAACGGGAACTTAAAACAAGATAAAGGCAATCATCCAAATAAAGCTGAAGCAATAATGGATGGCGACATAGAACATCTGTACAGCACTGAAACACCAAGTGTAAAAAATCAAACAACTACTGCTGAACCTCGTCTTCTTTAATATTAGCACCACAAGGGTATCAATGTATTATAAAAAATAATAGACAAGCTTCAGTGAGTTACAGCAATTCCATCTCTGGTTTTTCTGTGGCAGTTTATAAGTTACTTGACCTTCGGTCACAGAAACCCTAGATGGAATTATTTTCTTTTAACTCACTGAAGCCCATCTATATCTATCTATCTACACAGACAGACAGATAGCTGGATAGAAATAGATAGAAACAGTCAGCGCCGCATAATCGGGATACTGATAATTGGGATTGCTGTTTAATGGGATACAACTCTGGGAGAAGGTTTTTCCCCTAATGCTATTTATGTCGTTTAATTGGAATATAGTATTTACAAATAATGAATGGAGATCACTTTTCAGAGCAAGACAGGTCGCGTAGCACAGTGAGTATGTGATTACGCTATGCCTTGTGTAAACTGCGTAAACCACGTTGAACTCTTGAAGAAGGAGTCATCCTGTGGTTTCTTAGGCTGCTGTTGCAAAGAAAGTTGCTGTGTCAACATCGCAGGTGCGATTCATTTTGTTTAGGAATAATAATAATTAAAAAAAAAAAAAAAAAACATTGACTTGTACTTTGAATTATGTATTTAACATTTAATTAGAATGTGATGTGATTTCATTATTTTTCTTTTCATTAAGTATAAGAAAACATGTGACTAAGGTCATCTCAACTGCCTCTCATTTAACTGGGACAGTGGTTTATTCAGGATGTTTTTCCTTCTCCCGAGGCGTCCTGATAAAGTGGCGACAACTGTGTGTATATCACACACACATACCCAGTAGAGTCAAAAAGCAATTTGGCAAGTCTTTCAATGGGCAAAAAAACAGATGTTGTCAATTTACAAAAATAAAGAAAGTTCTGATAATTAAGTAGGACCCTGTTTTATGTACTGTACTGCAGTGTAGAATGGACTAGATGGCATTTGCAATTATACTTATGTAACCAAAGCACAATGGCAACACAAGGATAAACAAAGAAAAGTTACGGGTTTGTTTTAAAAACAAAGTTAATCCCAACACATTATTAAATTAATAATTTTCAAGGCATAATTAGTGATGTAATAGGTATTTACAGCACAACACTTCCACACACACAATAAAATGTGCAAGTTACTGAAAAAAATAAATGTTTAAAACATTCTAATAGTTGCTATAATGCACATACAAAATATGCTGTTTAAAAATACATATTTAAAAAATGTTATTGAATACTTTGGACTTGAAATGATGTGTTTGTAATTAGTTCTTAAAGGCTTTCTTTATTGTTCTCCACATCTAATGATCAATTTCAGTCATATCCCGTGGCTAATTAGAAAGTGCTGGATAATTCAGTTTAAATTCCGTATTTTCTTTTTTTTTTTTTTTAAATCAGGAAAATATACTTCTTCCTTTCATTCAGATTGTGATTTCTTTGTGAAAATCTGAAATGCGCTCACCTTTCCATCACACACTGGTAACTAAGGAATAATGCAACACAGCTGTTTCTATCTGGTACACAGCAGAGTACTCAACCCTGCTAATAAAAATGAACGTAACCGAAATGTACTTTGATCTACAAAGGGAGGGGGGGAGGTATTACTGTAACACATCTCATGACAAACAGCCCAGAAAATGCACCATGATGGACCAGAAAGTACCGATAATCCTTGCTGTACAAGTCATTTCCTTTTCATGTGGTGGAAGCACTTGAAATAATACTGTATTGTAGAATGTAGTAGCTTGGGTTTGGACAGCATTGCCTGAATGTTTTGGAAACCTTAGAGCGGCTGATGTCATAAACAAAGCCGGGCAGATATTCTTTCAGCTTCAGATGCCAGTGCTCCTCCCAAAAGTATTAATAGTGCAGACTGCGAATTGTATCAGTCTGTACTAGTTTAAAGAAGTCTTATAATGATATTTTGGTTATTCTGTAGTCAATCAGGTCTTTACAGCTCCCCTCCTTAAAAGATAATAAATGTACCTGTTAGAAACACTATTAAATCGAGCTGGTATGGTAGAGTATACAGCAGTATTATTTTATTTCTCTCACAGATGTATTTTTTCCCTAGAACATATGCCTGACAGTAGTACAGCTTACTGCATCAGGCTTAAAGAGGGCTGCTGGATATACCCTCTCTTAAGCTGCAGAGAGGACTGAAAGTCTTATTCCCCTCTGGCTAACTGTAGACCAACACCTTTTAATCCAGCACAGCAAAGATAAAGAATTACAGCAAGTTTGTAAATCACCCCAAAGGGATCTGATCCTACATTAGAAGACCTACAGGCTAGTAAGGGAGTGTGACTACAAGGCCTTAATGATATTATTAATGTAAAAAATCTCTATGAACAGCTCAAGTGTGCTGGAGCCTTTACCGCAGTGTTATCTCGTGCCTTTAGTAAAGTCAAGCTATTGTTTTAATTGCTGGATGTGCAATAATTCTTGTGCAGAAGTAATAAAGTCACAGCTTTCACGAGTACACTGATGTTGTAAGGTTTAGAGCTCCCCTTTAAAAACTATTTTATGATTACTGAGCTAAAAAAAAAAAAAAAAAAAAAAAAAAAAAAGGAAGTGACGTTGGCTTTAATTTATCTGCACCTTTTTCTAAGCAGAAAATAAGCTTACAGCCCACAAAGTTTGCTTCTCCCAAAAAAAAAAAAAAAAAATACGGATCTAATTCCTAGGATTAGCAACGAAAGCTTTCCGGGAAATTCATGGAACAGGAAAAATTAAAATTACTCTGTAATCCAACAACCACTATTATTATCATCTTTAAGGTCTTGCAGTCATTGCTGTTTATGCTGCCCCCGTGCAAAATGACAAGCAAAGTTGTACTTGTTTTTGCATTGGTACCCGCATATATTGCACTGGAAGGGGTTCTCGTAACCGTGGCAGCCCATGTGAATGGTGTACAGTATGTTATCTGCAAAGTAGGTGTCGCAGTTTTGGCAGTGGTGGAGTAGCTGGGGGTCCTGCACTGGCAGTGCAGGGGCTGGGGTGCTGGGCTGGCTGTTGCTGATGCTGGGAGTGCTAGTGTGGGCGCTGTGCTCACTGCTGGGCCCTGCCACAGGGCTGTAGTTCCTGTGGGGGTGGGGGGGAGGATGGGGCTCAGGGCTGGTGGGGGAAGGGCTCCGAGCCATGCTGGTTGACACAGTGGACACCACAGGTGTGTCTGATGGATGCTGGATCAAGAAAGGCTTCTCATCGCGGCAGACCACATCCGGGGATACAGGGGTCCGACCCTCGGGAGGCAGGCTGGAGAGCTGCCCAGCCAACGTGGAGAGCTGGTTTAAGGGGTTGTCCACCATTAAATCCTGAGGGTCCCTGGAAAGACATCCACTCCCACTGCCACTGCTCACCTGAGACCTGGTAATGCTCTCATATGCTTCAGTGTGGATGTTGGGTAGCTCATGGGAAAAGTCATTCAGATAGTCAGGCCTCTGCACCACCATGGAGGGTGGGCTGAAGTTGATGAGGAGCCGGCGGCTGAAGCCCAGGTTGCTGGACTTCTTCTGCAGGATGCTAAGCATCTTCTTGTTGGCCAGTGAGGGGCGCGTGCCCTTCATGGGTAGCATCTTGTGGCGGCGGCGGCGGTGGTGAGACAGGTTGCTGCGGTCACTGCAGCGGAACGAGCACAGTTCACACTTGTACGGTTTCTCTCCCGTGTGCGAGCGCATGTGTGCCTCCAGGTGGCGCTCATAAGCCGAGGCAAAGGGGCAGAGGTGGCAGCGGTGAGGCTTCTCTCCTGCCATTGTGGAGAAAATAAAACCATTACATTAATAAAACCTAGTAGCCCATTACTCTAAACTAAACTAAAACACAAACTGGTGTGTGTGTGTGTATATATATATATATATATATATATATATATATATATATATATATATATATATATATATATACATATTGTTTGGTTACAACCAAGATTAGATTATTTCAAGCATGTGCAGACAGCTGTTGAATGTGGCAGGATACAATATAATTTGTTTTTATTTTATTTAATGCACTTACCTGTTGAATGCCACCTTTCCAGGTGCAGTTTTACAAGACTAAGTTGTTTCTTACGGCTAGGTATTAATGTGCCACAGGGCTATTCAAGGTGTATCTGCACTCTTTAATGTACCTTACCTGTATGGATTCTGATATGCTCAATAAGGCGTGCGGTCCCCTTGCTGGCGTAATTACAGTACCGACACTTGAGCTTTCCATCATAAGTTCTCTCAAACCCATCCACCAGCATCCCCGAGCCATCCTCCAGTGACACCTCCACCGAAGGGTGGTCCAGTCCATTCTGATCATTCTCTGTCCCGGCTGTCAGCAGTGAAATTATAGGTCGGTTTTCTGCATTGACATTCAAACAACCTTAAGGCTCAGCAAGAAGATGTCTGTGTACTCTAGTTGGGCAGGCCTGACGCCCAAGGGGATCAGATGGCTAGTTTCAAGCTGAACCTCATTCACTGTAGGCTTAAGGGGGGAAATCTTGAGAACACCCCAACACTGCAGTATGTTTCTATTCAATGACATAAACAAGAGGCACATTTAGTGGGACTCTCCCAATACTATATATCATCCAGCGGATGGAATCTACACCATGCCCCCGAAACACCATGCTTTGGTAGGTGGGGTGACTACACTATATGCTCCAAGTTAGGGACACATTTCTTACCTCCCTGAAGTGCCTCCGTTTCCTTCTCCCCACTGACAGACCCAGAAATCATGTTTACGTGCTGCGTTTGTTGGGTGAGATACTCTTGAAAATCCTTCACGAAATCCAGAGGCTCTGGTTTCTTTTCGCCCATCTTATATTCTTTTGTGGGTGGTGATGGGGATGTCTTAGACCTATGAACAATGTACATACAAAGTTACTGCAGTCTTCCTAAAACACAATTTTGGCATCCAGTGCTTTTTGTATTGCTGTGCAGAGGATATAGGTCTGTCGTCAGGCCAATATAAACAGCTTAATAATGTCTTCATCAACAAAAAAGGTTTCCCTTTAGATGTATATGGTAAACAATGTGAATTGAGTAATGTGCACCGATGAAAAGAAGAGGACATGGTTCAATAACCAATTAAAATAAAAAAGTTAGTCGTAAATGTGAAAAACTGTGAAGCATCACTCTGAATTTGAATAAGATGGGCACCGGAATTTCCATAAACCTAAAATAACAATAGCAGGGCAGGATTTTTAATAAGCCTTAATACTGACTTGATACAGTATACCAACATATAGTACAACACATTCTAATGAGTAAACATCTTCAGGCTGTGCAGGATTTTAAATTATACATTAAAATTAATCTACAGCTCGGAACATTCATGTTGTAACATAAACAAGGTATCCAGATGTCCTTTGCATAAAACCAGCTGCATAAATCCAAAATCGTATTTATTATTACTGTTACTATTACCTCACATACACATACTATACACCAATGACTAGAACACAAACCTACGACAAAACGAAATGTACTAGCTACTAAAATATAATGTAATACTTGTTATGCTGACAATAAGGAAAAATATATCATGTGCCACAAAACCTGTATACACCCTCATTTGTGTTCGGTTTTAGTTAAACTCAACAGCTAACCGACATAACAGAGTAGACAGTGAGATGTCTAGTCACAAGACATTCTGTCATCTAATGTAAACAGCAACACAAAACAAATAAACTTTGGAAACGAAATCTGAAACATGTTACTTAGCAGGGAATAATTTTGAAATACATACAATAGCTGTCACTCTGGTTCCACGGCACCAGTACTAAAAGTTAAAGGATCTACCGTCAGCTATACACAGGCAGTTTAAAAACAAAAAACTCACTGCAGCTAAGGTGACGACAAACAAACAAACAAACAAACAAACAAACAAAACACTATCTGCGAAAGTATTCAATTCGTATTGAGATACTTAAGTCTCTACAGATTATTATTTATTTTCCTTGACAGATCAAATATATTCCAGTTAATTTGTCAAAAAAAGATGTAAAAAGCTAACGGCCACCTTACCCGCAGTTCTGCTTGTTCAATGTAAATGTTTACACTCCGCTCCACATTGAAGATGACTTCCGTCGAAATCGACCAGCCTTCCTCCATACACCTTCTTCTCCGCAGATAGAAACGGATTCGTGGCTCGGAGAAGAAGAAGAAGAATATTGTAATTTCTATTCAATAATAACTAAGTGAAGTATTTCCATGGAGACACTGAACCATTCGACCAACCCAAAACAAAACGGAAAGCAAGGTTGAGCTTCTGGGGTGAAAGTTCAGTCCAGCAGGAAAATAAGCTCTACAGGCAACAGTGCTCGCACGGAGTGACATGAGGAAAGGTTCCCAGCCAAAAAAAGTGTTATGGAAAATACGCATAGCGGTGTTTGGTCATTTTAACAATTTGATCAAATACACCAAACAAGCAAACAAGAACAGTAGTATTATCATATATGTTCAGATGTGACGGTAATATTTTCGCCAAGAGGCGATGGTTAGGGGTTCATAAATGTGACAGTGAAATTAAGCTAAAGCTAAACTAAACGCGTACGTATCTACAGTAAAATTCCTAAAACACCCAATCATTATGGAGAACTGTATTATATGATTAAATATGAAGACATATATACATAATAATAAACGCCACGTTTAATTTCCATACAATTGCTTAGTTCTGTACTGTCGTTAAAGAAAGGGGGGCTTGGCTAAAACACTAAATTCTCGCGAGTTAATCTGGGTAAAAAAAAAAAAAAAACAAAACAAAAAAATGGCAGCTCCCTTAGTGAGAAACTGCTTTAAGGTGAGTGAAGGTTTTATCAGAGAAAACAAAGACAAGGAAATCAACCACTTCGCGAATTTGTTGAACAAATATGATCTACCACTGATAATTTTGCAGCAAGGTAGTTTAGAATAGGTCGTTTGCAATATGTTGAAAAGTACTTACAGAACGTAATTCTTATACCCACATACCGTGGAGTACCATACTCACAGGACCTAGATGGTAATCGGGGTGTGCGAAACCAGTCTGTTGAGTGGTACAGTCAGTGGTAATACCGTGCCTTTCTCCTCTGATATCTCTTCACATTACCATGCAACTGGTTTTAGTTATTTATGTATTCTGCATTGTTGTTTTCAATGATCACTTCAAGTTTCATAAAGGGCATGCATTGATTATAGTAAAAAGTAAAACTCCATTGTCAACAGCTTGGAAGAAATGTTGTTAGACCATGGAGCCTGGCGTCTGCTTGGAAAGTACAGTCATCTGTAACCAGGTCTATCACATCAGAAGCAGCAGCAACAGAACATGCCAGTGCAAACGGTGTCCTTTACGCTCCCCTTCAAACTTTCACCGAAGAAGAGTCAATGATGAAGGAAGCAGGTTGGTAAAGCTGTAGACAGCAAGCACATTTATCTGTACGGATATGAATGATGTGGCACTGCGCTCAGAATAATATATATATATATATATATATATATATATATATATATATATATATATATATATATATTATATATTGTTTTTTGGTTTACAGTTAAGAAGTTTGCCCAAGAGCGCATTGCTCCATTAGTGTCGAAAATGGACGAGGACTCGCGTATGGACGAGTCAGTTATACTCGGGCTATTTGAACAAGGGGTGTGTATACTTCTACTTGAAATACTTCTGTGGTGGAAATGTTTAGAAACACATAATATGCACTTTCATCATCATAAACTGAGTCAACCTTATCTAGCTCATTGGTCATACATGCTAACAGTGTATATGGTCAGGACAGTCCCGATTTCCTAGCAAATGCCTCACTTCCCGATGCATAGGAAGAAAGTCCCGATATTTACCCATAGTGTGTGTGTGTGTATGTGTGTGTGTATGTGTATGTATATATATATATATATATATATATATATATATATATATATATATATATATATATATATATATATACTGTATATGCACAGTAGAATTTGTGAAAACCACACGCATCATTATGCCTGTTTTTACTGTCATGATGGTCCTGTGGTGTTGAGTTGGGGGGATACTCATTATCATATAATAGACATATTTTTTGCGTATGACCCCTCTCATGTGTATGATGATATGAAATTGTTGTCATACAGTACAGTAGTCATCTGTGAAAGAGACAGCACATGGCAAAATAAGATGTACCGGAATGTTCTGAATCCTGGCATTTTCATTTGCTGATAGTGACTTCATGATTTAGAATTGAGTTTTGTCCCCAACTTTCTTTTTAGTACTGCTGTATACCTTATGACTGAGTGCTTAAGAGTTATGGATGAAGAGCTTGTGTCTCTTACTTTGTTCCAGCTGATGGGCATTGAGATCTCAGAGCAGTACGGAGGGACTGGCTCCACTTTCTTCTCTTCCATCCTGGTCATCGAGGAGCTGGCTAAAGTGGACCCATCAGTGGCAGTGCTGTGCGATATCCAGAACACTCTCATCAACACCCTGTTCAGAGACCATGGGACTGAGGAGCAGAAGCAGTGTTATCTCACCAGACTGGCCAACGACATGGTGAGGAAGCTTGGATTCCCATTAGTTACAGAACATTGACCCCAATATTCCATGGAAACTACTGCAGGGATGGGACATTAGATTCCTATTGCATAGCAGTTTGATCCATTCCTGGTTTTACTAAGCATTTAATAAGACACTCCTGAGCTTGTTCCCTATACACTGTGGCTAATCAAGCTTGTGTTAAATCCAGAAATGGGTCTAACTGCTAGGCAATAGGAGTCTTATTTCCACAATTGCACTGTTACAAAACTGTTGTCCTCAACTTAACTTTGCTATGTTGTTATAGTTAGTTTTTTCTGTCTATATTATGTAACATGTATGAAAGGGCCAAGTTTGAAGAAAGGTTGAGCCCATCATTATTTGTTTATTTATTTCTTGTGACGATGCCTTTTTTTTAAATAGGATTAGCTCAAATATGTATACAAAATCTTTCAAGACCACAAAAGTCTCTTTTATTGGTGGCACTGAGAAAAACATCCCCAATAAAACATAGCCTTCCAGTGTCAGTCTAAATCCCCTTGTCTTTTTTTCATTATTGTAGATAGGGAGTTTCTGCCTTTCAGAGGCACAGTCTGGCAGCGATGCTTTTTCATTGAAAACCCGAGCTGACAAGCACAAGGACTACTACACCATCAACGGGTCCAAGCTGTGGATTAGCAATGCGGAGCAGGCTGGCGTGTTCCTGGTTATGGCTAACATAAACCCTTCTGCTGTAAGTAAGAACAACTTCTAGCACTGAATAGGAATCTGCACTTGCTTGGAATGCCATAAACTACAACAGTTTAACCAGAAGTTGTAAGGAGAAGGGCAATCTATCAAAACAAACCACTCAAAAACAGTGGGACAGGGTCATATTATATATTTGTGCAAGTAGAGATATGAAATAAACAACAACACCTTCTATTTTGTGGGTGAAATCACTACCCCTTTTAAAGGTGTTTTTTTAATTTATTTTTTTTACCTTGTGTTTGAATGGGTTTGCTCCAGGTTGAGTCAGAATATTATAACTTCTGTATTCTTTTGACTGGATGAGTGAGCGCACAGGGCTCAAAACAGAAAAAAAACACATTATGATTGGGGCTTGGACTTAAAGATATGAAACTTTTGAGCTGTCAGTGTTGAACATAATATTCCCCTTTTGAGCACAGGTTTCTAAAGTGTTCTGCAGGTGGATTGCTTTTATTATGTCTTCACAAGAATGCATATGATCATGACAACACTGGACAATGGGTTTCTAAGCCTTGAAGTGTCCATTTGTGGTGGCATGGTTGTTCACCCAAATGTCCCTAATATTCCAGGGTTACAAGGGGATCACCTGCTTCATCGTGGACAGAGACACAGAGGGGCTTCACATCGGGAAGAAGGAAAACAAGCTGGGCCTCAGAGCATCGTCAACCTGCCCCCTGACCTTTGACAATGTTAAGGTAGATGATACACGGTTAGGAAACTCCACCCTTTACCTTCTACAGTTTTTCTATGTGTGGCATTTTGAATCAGACTGTACTGCATGCTGCTAAAGGTGAGCGAGCGAGTTGATTCACAAAATATATTACTTGTGCTTCTGGAACCTCCCTGAAGTAACAGCTTAGACTACCGAGGAAGGTAGCTATTTGCCCCTGTCTGCAATACAGAGAGCTCTCTTAAGGAGGGCTTGTCACATGTCGTTAATGGGCACATTGTTGACAGTGGGTGACATCATTGGAGAACAATAACATAGATGTTTAAATATTTGAGTTAAGAAATGATATCCTCTCGTATTCAATGAAGAAAAACAGTTAAGCATTCTGCACCCATCACATCTCGCATTTCATGTGAGAATCACATAACAGAGAAAAGAGCCTTAAATAATGAAAGAAAACATCCTGTTTCTAGTGCATGGATTGGATTATAAAGACTTGTCAGAGATGAATTTAGCAGCAGTTTTAATAGCGTCTTAGCAACAGCACAATAAAGAATCTGCCTCATGAAATAAAATTAAAAAACAGCATTTAGGGTCCAATTGAAATAAGTTTTAGCTGGGAGGAAAAATCATGCAGTAAACAAAGTGTGCATGCAAACTTTTTAGAAGTTTGAATAGAAGCCAGATACTTTAAACTCAAAAAAAATGTCTGTGTTTTTTAATGAATCCACAGGTTCCAGAGAAGAATATCTTGGGGCAGTTAGGCCAAGGATACAAGTATGCAATCGGAATGCTGAATGAGGGGAGGATTGGAATTGCTGCCCAGGTCTGTCTGTGTGTGTGTGTGTGTTTGTGTGTGTGTGATATATGTATTTTGTAAAATATGCTTCAAGTGAATCAAAGAACTGAGCATTAAAATAATTGTTTATTCAAATTGTCAAATTTACAAACTTACAAAAGGTTGAACAAATAGAAGCTTTGTTGGCTTTATGGGTTTTATTTGAGATGCTGAAAGGTCTGGTTCTAACCTCTCAAATGAACCTTTTTGTTTTCTCCAAAGATGCTGGGCTTGGCTCAGGGCTGCTTTGACAACACCATTCCATACACCAAGCAGAGAGTGCAGTTTGGGAAAAGGATCTTTGAC
Organism: Polyodon spathula; assembly: GCF_017654505.1. Lineage (NCBI taxonomy): Eukaryota > Metazoa > Chordata > Actinopteri > Acipenseriformes > Polyodontidae > Polyodon > Polyodon spathula. The sequence goes on along the minus strand of NC_054546.1, from coordinate 6,235,483 downwards.
TTTCAGGTACGTTTTCTTTTTAAAATGTCAAGTCTTCCATTCTGCCAGTTTTGTGTAACCATAAACAGAACACAGGGGGCAGTATTTGTTAAAGTTTTCAGTTAACACCTGTTTGAAAAGTTCATGTTAATGTTTTGAAAGGAGACTGTGCAAGAGAAATATTACTTAGTTATTTGGTTCTAGTCTTGTTAACAGGAGGTTGTTTATTATTTATTTAGTTAATTCAAGTTTATTTAAGACTAAATAAATGCTTTGGTATTCAGAATGGCTAAACGATTAAATTCCTTAAATAAACAACAGGCAATTCCATCTCAATAATAAAGACCAGTACAACAATGAAGTACCTTTGGTAAGGTCACAGAGTAATGCGGAACTGATTTTATTTATACAGGGCAATATGATCAACTAAACCTGTAGCATTGCAAGTGTGGGGATTTGAGCAGTTTATTTTATAGGGCATGCAGCATCAAATAGCCCACGTGGCTACCCAGCTGGAGGCAGCGAGGCTGCTAACGTACAACGCAGCACGCTTGAGAGAGACTGGGAGACCCTTCATCAAAGAGGCCTGCATGGCTAAATACTTTGCTGCAGAGGTGAGCAAGAGTGCAAAGCCTGGTGTCCCGTGTGGCTCACTGTGGGGGCACCTGCAAGTCCAGTTTTTCATAAAAACCTCTGTCACTGGTCTAGATCAGACAGCGACAGAAGAGAACACTTTTTCTTTTTTCTAAATGGGCAGGCAGAATGCTGTAAATGCTTTGAAAAACAAGGTGGGTGATGGACTGTGCTTTGCACTGGGGGTGCACTTTAAATGATCTTACAGGATGCATGTTTAGTCCACGAAATCCTAATTGTCCTTTTTCATTTCTGTACTTGTTTTGTCTTTAGAGAGGGTACTGTCATTTCATTCACTTCACTGTATTGTCATTAGGTCGCAACCTTGACAAGCTCTAAATGTATTGAGTGGATGGGAGGGGTTGGATTTACTAAAGATTATCCCATTGAAAAATACTACAGAGACTGCAAAATAGGTATGTGCTGTTTATTTCCTCGTTAATTGTATTCCCTCTCACCGGTGTTTTGTAATCTGTAAAAATGGTTTGGTGATCACTATAAATGTTATACTTCTTATACTTCTCTGGAATTAATGTGAATGTGTGTGGACATGCATGGAACATAGCTTTACAGAAAGGTAGGGGAAAGTATTTATTTAGACATCAAAGTTCAAGACTTTATCAAAGTTCAAGACTTCAACATAGCTGTATGCCCAGAACAAAGCACCAACAATTAAATGTCATCAATCTGTCTTAATCCTCGTGTAAGAGATGCTGACCACATTAATGACATGCTGTATGCATGTTACAGGGTGTTAGTGTTATAAACAGAGGATACCTGATGCAAAGGTACACAAAAGAGGTCACAGAAACAGACAATTCCGAGCTAAAAGAGATCAGTTTAAATTGCAACACAGTCATTTGCACAAGTTTGGAATCCAGTGCATGAAAAAGGCTTTGTGGCCCTCTTGTGCCAGCATGAATGGGGTGACCTATTGTACTCTGCAAAGCATGTAACCCAATATGATTCCCATGTGTGTTTCTGGATGTTCTGAAGCCTGGGTTTGAAAGAGCTGAAATCGGCAGCAGTAAAAGCCTGGCCCACCTCCTAAAGGACTGTCACATCAGAATGTCTCCTTTTCTTTTGACAACTTTAGGGTGGCGCTGCATACCAATGCATAGTTTGACTACTAGGCCCTACTACATTTGGTCAAGAAAGTTTTAGGTCAGCATAATGTTAATATTGTTATTATTTTTAACTTCGTACAGCAGGCTGCACAGTTAAAGAGCTGTGAGACCTGAGGTGTGTTGTTGGTTTGTTAACACTGTCATACTTGAAAACTAGGCTCAACTTTTAAGTAAAAAGGCCAATAAGGCCAGTTCTGCCATCTAGTGGGAGTTGAGGTAAGTACATTTACTCCTTTGTGGATAACAAATGTACAACATTTTATGCACTAGTAAACAACAAAACACAATTAGCCTAATATACAATATAGTCACCAAAAAAAAAAAAAAAAAAAACTTTTCATCTGCTTATTTTTTTTCAGGCACAATTTATGAAGGGACAACAAACATACAGCTTACAACAATGGCAAAGGTCATCGACCAGGAATACGAAGCCTGAGCTACATAATATATAGAGAAGCATTAGAACAGCCCAGTACAGAAGCAACATAACTAAGAGCCTTTCAGAATAAAATCAAATGTCATAACATAGTAAGAGAAATGTAAAAAATAATTTGAAAATACTTACTTGTTGTGAGATCTGTTGCATAATGTTTCTATATAAACAGTATATTGTGATTAAGAATGTTCTGTAATCTGCTTTGTTAATGTTTATAGATGTATTGAATGTTATCCTTTATTTATTAGTTACTGTTGTGCCATTGTTATCGAATTATGGTACATCATAGCACTGTAGTATTACAATCAACGTAAATACAACTTTATTGCTGACTGCAATACCAAAGTCCCGCGTATTAAATTAACAGCAGATTCCTGCAGTAAGTATAATGTAAGTTAAGGAGAGTAACTGAAACTCGGAAGGAATGCATTGCCTTAAACTCAGTTACTGGAGGCATCTCCAATTGACGAGATGAAACGTGTCATTTCCAATTCACACTTGATTTAACTCTGTGTTACTGACAATGGAGACTTGTTTCTTTTAGCTGAACCAACCCATATCATGTTTTAATATGTAACTAAACGGAATATGCCTTGCATTTATATTTAATGACGTAGTGGAAGAACTGGGAACAAGCTGAGGCACAGCTGTTCATTCTTCTTTGTATTTCAGCGCCTGTTACTCAAACTGTAAACATGATCTCTTGCTGCGTTGATAGGATGGTAATGCTTCTGGTATATACTGGGTATTTATACAATTCAGTAAAGTGGTGTTCTAATAAAGGGTGTTAAAGTGCTATTCAGTTTTTCTCATATTCTTCACCTTTATAATTCTAAAAGGAATTTCGCATGAAATGTGACTCTTTGTTTTATTCTTTTTAGTAGAACGCATGACACCCGATGGCAAAGTGTTATTCATTTTAATAAAGGTAGTCCCTGGGATATTACATCTATTCAACCACTGATTGGTACCTCCAGCACCATTTTGACCTGATCTTTGTGTCATTAAAGTGTTCTTAAGTGCCCGCTAATTTACTGGAATCACTGTCAGATCAACCTGCTGGCCATGAAGCACAAGTGTTGACACGCTTCTCCTGTCGTATCACAGTGTCTGTGACTAAGAATGTGTCAAAGCAACATTCAAGAAAAATAAGTTAAATCAGAAAATGTAGTATTGCATATCCATCACAATTTCATAATCTGTAACAGACGTTTTACATAAATAACTGGTAATTCTCAAAGTCGACTGTAATATTTTTTTTAAAAAACAATATATGTGTATATAATAAATAGGACTGCTAGTTTTGGGGTTTTATTTTTGATCACGTCCCTTTCAACATATTTTGTGCAGTTTTGCTTTCTTAATCAAACACTAATTACCAAAGGAAGCTGTTTCTTTTTACCCGCATATCTTGACTGAGTTAACAAACGCCGTTTGTATTGATCTCATCTGATGCTATTTGAACCTGCATTTCATTCTGGCTGTAATTGCCTCATTCAGCTTATTAATTTTCACTGCGTTAGTTTCTAGTAGTGCGTCTCTAATTTAAACAATCTGATATTCAGTTAAGGCTTAACAATTATTAAATAAGGTTTAAAGGGAGATGGAAAATAAAATCTGAAAACTGGAAGGCTTAATTATAAACAAAGTGCTGTTGCAATATTGCTTTTTAGCCTTGCAAGCAACAAGCATCTGGAGTGTAAAACAAGATTACCGCTAGGTGGAGCTGTGTGACAAACCAAAAAAAAAACAAAAAAAAACAGCAATCCAACAGTTCAAAACAAATAAGTGTTTTATATTTGTTATCAGCCAGAGCCTGCAGAGAATAAGGTGGAATTAGTTTACAGGATTTCATTAAAAAGCAGGTTGCTTAACTGCAAGACGCTTTGTGCTTTGCCTGGTGTCCTTTGTAGATGTTTTCTTTTAGAATTGTATTCGGCTCTTTTTTTTCAGTTCTGAACTATTTTGCACTCTCCTTTTGTAAACCACATTTATAAAATAATATTCTGCAGTATAATATGTTTTATACGCTTTAACACAATGACACTACAGCACAATGTAAACTGTTGGTGCATTCACTGAGTCCAGTCTCCTATATAGCAGTAATGGTGTAGCAGTATATTTTGAACCTGTTTTAACATAATCATTCTCTTTGAAGAATTTCAGCTCAAGGGGTGAAATGTGAGTGCTAGTGAAAATGTATGCTCCACGTTTTAGGATGCTCTTTATTTAATTGATTTTGTGAGACAAACAAACTGACCACATTCAAAATAAAGGAAAGTCCCCTGGGTTTGAACTTCCATTCAGCTAGTGGTTGGCCTATCTCATGCGACCCATTTGCTATCAAGCAGGACAGTCAATTACAACACCTTCTAATGACCTGTCACCACTAATGTTATTTTATTGCAATGTAATTATGCTCAGGTTTCAGACACAAGGAACTCAGTTTAAATAATTTACCTTCAGTGACAATAATTTATCAGTTAAAAAGAGGATTAATTAGAGCATCGCTCATTGTTTCATCTGTTACTAAAATAGTAATAATTTCTTCACTCCTTGAAATTAGGGGTTCTTTTTTTAATGCCATTTGGTTTTATGCAGAACCCACTACTGTTTAGAATCTAAAGAACACGCAGGGACTCTATTTTCTAATGGTGTAGCATGTTAAATAAGTATTGTCTCATTTAAACATTATTTATATATTTTTCATATGTATTGTTTCCCTTGCAAAGACTCTTCAGAGATAGAAGCCTTGCCAAACACAGAAACAACATTATGATTAATCATATTAACTACAAGCCCTACAAAAGGTAGCAAACAGGAATACCTACCTTTTGACCTGTTCAATTATGCATGTAGAATTGCAGAAATACTCATATAATTTACATAGAGACTGATTAGCTGAAAGCTTGTGTCAGTGAGCATAATTAGTCATACTTCATATACAGGTATAAAAGGGCAACTGATATTAATGGATATTGAAACAAGTTAAAATTATAGCCTGTTTGACATTAATGACCCGTAAAGGAGGGGCGCATACTTTTAGCTGCTGGAAAAAATTAAACTGTAATGACTTTATCAGATCAAATTAAAATATTGTAGTGCATTGTATAGCCTAATGAACTGTTCACACAGAGTACATAAACAGAGTTTGATATCTCTGACAAGTGCAGCATGTTGAACTGAAAGGAAAGCAACATTAAGCCATGGAGTCTGCTAACTGGCTGCTCTTCCAAGGGTTTTTAAATGATTAGAAAGATGTATTTTCTTTGCTGGCTCTGTGTAAGTGTATGTGTTGTCCCCCCACTCTCCCTGGGACTGAATGATAGAGGGTGCTATGCTTTTGAATCGGTCACTTTACAGGACAATATTTGGCTGGACTAGTTGGGCAATGTATTTTGGACTTTAGAGTATGAATCTTTTATTTATATACATAGCTGGAGTGCAGATGTTAAAACTGTGACAACACAAGTTAAATCTGTGAGATCAATAAAAAACAAATATGCATACCGACTTAAATGTGTGCTGGTTATCTGGAGGCATTTTCTCCGTTTTTTCTTTACACTATGCAACAGAAGACACCAATTATTATCTTACCTATGGCAACAATGTGTTTTTAGTAATTTGCTACTATGATTTGCAAAACAAAATGTAATAAAATTAAATATGTAGGAGAGACAGGTACAGCATTATACAAACGCATACAGAATCACCCTTCAGACACAAGAAACACAAAAGAAAATGAATGAGTGGTTCAGCACTTTACAAAGAACAAGCAGAACAGGAATAACCTAAAATTCGTAGTTTTAGAAACAGTTAAATTAGACAATATACAATATAGAATTAAGTCAGTACCAGGATGCCTGAAGGGTTAAATAGAAAGGAACAGCAGATAATTACATCATCAACTACACTATGTGGTGAATGACATCACATTCACATTCATGGATTTAAATAGAAATAAACTATTGTAGTTGCCATGACATCCAAAGCCTATAAGTAACTCCACTGTTTATTTATATATATATATATATATATATATATATATATATATATATATATATATATATATATATATATATATATTGTTGTGTATAACACCTTTCTAAAATGAAAAAACCAAGAGATCATAAATATGCTTTTGTTATTATATTTGTAATACATAATTTACTATTAATAAAGAAGTAAATCTGTCACAGAGGCTTGTAAGTATGAACTGTATTAATTAGGGTTTATGCTTAAGTGTGTATTAAGTGTGTTCCATTTTAGCTGACACAGACAAACATTTCTCTGCTTTCCCTTTGCATTTCATCTGTAGCTCCTGCCTCCCTAAATATTTATCACCCCTGCTTTACACCTGGTTACGAAGAAAGTCATAGCGTTATCCACTTGCCCTAATTCAAATTTAAAGAGGGAGAATTAAAAGGCTCGTGTCTCTTCTAAACTGGTTGATTTATGTGCTGTTTGCAGTTTTATAGAACACAAAACAATTCATTTATGTCTGAAAAGACCAGTGAATTAATCCTGCGAAGCCCCAGAGCTTTTCAAAGACTTGAATCATATGTTGGGCTCATTTAAAAGCTGCATAGGAAATTAGGTTGAAATAAAGGCTTTTAATTTTTGAAAAGTGCAGCTATAGTAACTGTCCTCAGACTGACGCTGCTACATCATTACTCAGAAAAGGCTAAGAAGGGCTTTTGAATCCCCCCCCCGCTGTGAGACACAATTTATTTCACAAGTTTCCAGCTCTGTATAAGGCATTTGAAAATGTTAAAAAAGGGTCTTTAAAAAGAAAGAAAATACAAAGCTTTTCAATCCATACCCACTTAATTTGCTTGCTACCTCGCCGTACCTTGTCTAATGAATGTAATTGCTACCTTTGATAAAAATACTATTATGTAGATCACACTTTACATTGGCAAGCAGTGCCCCCCCCCCCCCTTTAACACGCGGCTACTGAGATGTCTAATTATGCACAGATCAAGTGGCTTTTCACAAAAGAGCATGTTGTCCACAATTACCAAGAATTGGAGCAAGCTACATTTTCACAAAGGACAGATTAGATTTGCTGTACGCTTCACGAAACCCATTCCCTTGATTAATTTTCTTCTCCTTCGCTTAAATAGACGAACCTCCATTTCTTGAATAATCTATTTGCTCTATGATGGGCTATTTTGCAAGACAATACTGGCAAAGGATTAGGATCTGTGGGACCAGATCAGGAAAGGGGTATATATATATATATATATATATATATATATATTATATATATATATAATATATATATATATATATATTATATAAAAAAAGAACCACACCTTTCTATTGAAATCCAAAGATAAAACTATATATCTTTTCTATTTGCTCTATAATAACTATATATATAAGTTAGATATATATATATAATATATATATATGTGTGTGTTGTGTGTGTTAAGAAACATATTTAAATAATCTTGTCTGTGTGTTTCATTAATTTTTAAAGATGCTAATTTATTCGAGCACCTCAAGATTTGTCATTTCTATCCTTTATATACCCATCTTCATGAAACCCTCTGGGTGTCAGAATTTCAATTTCTGCTCAGAAATCGGTGATATAGAAACAATAGATGTTTCATATAGAATGTTACACTACTTTATGCTTTAATTAGGCAACTTAAACAACCTCCAAAAAGCCACATGGATTTTACTATTTGTGCCCATGTATTCCTTTTCTTTTATTATTATAAATCATTGCATTTGTGGCCTATTAAAGTCGTCAATCAAAGTTTGACAATTATCCAAGCTTTTCAGTGACAGTGGTTTGATTTAATATGCACAGCAAATCAAAACAACAGAAGCTATGGGGTGTTGTAATACATGAGCACACTCCTGTACCTTTAAAGGGTTGATTCCATCTATATCAGGTTACCATCTGGACTCAATCAACTGTTAGAAGGATTGTGCAATATGTTTGATTGAAGTGGCATTTTACTAGTATTTATTCGTTTCTCTGAAAGCTCAAAACCGTGAGCTACAAATAAAGAAGATGGGATAATAGCTTTTGACTGGACCAGTCGTACTCAACTGAAAATGAAGTGTCCAGCAATGAGTTATAGTGACCAAACGTCGGTTGTACAGCTTTTTTCTAGCTTGTCTTCTGGGGTAGCCATAGTTCATATTCGTGAATGATATCTCTAAATGCACAGTTACCCTATAACAAGTATTTCACTCAGTGTTAGGAATTTATTAAACTGATTGGTCTGTCCCAGGGTGTATAATGAAAGGAATACGCCAACACATTCTTAAATATCCCTGTCATGTCAAATTACACATAGTATTACAACATATAGCCCGTTCCCTGGTGAAAGTATTATACTTTCTGTACTATTTGTTTATTTATTTAGATCATGTTTCATAAGGAACAGCAGAAAATCTGGTAAGGATTGTACTTTATATTATTATTGTCTATAACTTCAAACACTCAATCGTAAAATTTTCACCAAAACCAAAACAAACTACATTTATATAGTTAAATGTTGCAGTGAAACACTGAAGAATGCAATTGTATTGTAGTTTGTTAAACTTATTCTACCTGTAGAGCTCACAGAATCTCAAGACTATATAGACATCCAAGCTTACTGGTGCAAAACCTTGAGTAGCAATGGTATCATTGCTATACAACCAAACCTTGTAAACCGGGCTCTTACCATAGCTTAAGTTTTTTAATTTTTATTGTATTCTAAAAGCAAATTAATTTCCATAAATGGCCCCAGCATTTTTAGTATGACACGGATGTGGTGAGGATCCTCTATGGAGGCTCAAAAAGGGAAGTACCTTTGGAACTTTTGGGTAGGTATCTCTCTTCTTGCTGAATCCTATTAGAACTGCACAAATTCTACAGCTTGTCCCTTATTTGAGTATCCAATATTTTGAATAGGGCCATTAAATGGCCTTTTTGCCTGATCGGTAGTCTATACGCCTTTGATACACATCAATGATTTTTACTGTTGTCTTGGCATGCTGTCGATGTCTGAGAGAGTCCCAGGACTGAATGGCAGGCTGAGGGTGTTCATGTCAGGATTGAGGTAGGTGTGCTTGCTTGCAGAGCTTGGAAGGGAAGCTCAGATGACTGCTACCTGCCTGATTCTTGTCTAACTGTTGCCAGTGCCATGCTTTAAATACAATGCACACCACCTCCACATTCCATACATGTGGGATAATGCACAGGTTTGAAAATTCCATTTAAATACCACACACGATATCATAAGCGCAGCAAAAATACATTTCTGCATTTTTCAGGACAGTGATGTAGATATTCCTACATATATACACTCTGTTTATTTTACGCCCTCCACTTCAAACCGTATAGAAACCAGTGTGGCTACATCAGCACCCTGAAGAGGGCGGAATGGCTGTTCATCAGAAGCTTTTTACTTCTTTAAAGTTGAGTGCTGTTTGCAGTTTACAAGGATCTCTCTAGATGGAGGGTTAATGATTCTTGTTAGTGAACCGAGGCAGCCTATGAATGTAAAAAGCCATATAATCCACCTGCAGGCATCGTTAGCTTGGAAATGATGGGAATGGCAGAAGTGATGGGAACGGTGACTGAACTCTGACCTTATTGATCGGAGGCAGCTTTGTCCAGCTGGGTTCCTACAAACTCAGTCAGCTGGAGAGGTATTTAAAGGCAAATGCACTTTGCTGTCAGGGCCGAGTGTCATTAATTACATTTTCATCTATGACAGTGACAAACAGGCTGGACCGGCCGGAGTTTATTAAGGTCACTTTACAAATACTGACACAAATTTCATGAAAAATGAATTTTGCACGTGGGCAGAAGGACATTAAGACAAGCAGACAGACAGTTACATAGGGCTGGATACAGTTGACAGTTGGATTTGGTTTTGACTGAATTTATCCTGAACTTAATCGTTCATGTAATCAATGTTTCATTTACAATGAAATGTTTCTAATTCATATTCAGTTCATAAAAAGTAAATATCAATCAGTGATATATTTCACAGTTCTTCACATTGATCATTCGCCTTATCATTGATTTGTCACTTTTGTATAAGGGCAACACAGTTTATGTTGTCATATTTTTACAAAAAATTAATAAATGTGGCACTCCCAAAAGCGTATTACACTTTATATTGTACCGCCTTTCATTCTGAATGGGAATCAGAGGCCTTAAACTCATTTCACTTGACTGTAGGCCTGCTTTTAAACTGCTGAACTGATGTGGAGGTGCTTGTGAATGTTGCCTTGTGCTCCGTTCATGGTGGCCCTGCAAGTCTAAATGATATGAGTTGTTGGATTGCGGTAAAAGAAGCTTAATTCAAACATGAGGAGTCATTAAAAAAAAAACAAGCTTAAGCACTTAAGTACTGATGTCCATTTATCTTTATTAAAATGTCCTTTGAATTTATCATAGCATGTACAAACGTTTTGCACAAGTCTGGGCTGGGGTATAGTATTCCTAACAGATCACTTTCAACTCGATTCAGCAATGCTCGACTAAATTCAGAACTGGACAACAGATTTAATCAGACTCGACATTTATTGCACTCTACTCTGGAACAATATTAAAATGAATATGTAGAGACATCTCTGTGCAAACAGTTTGCTGGCTATGTTCTTTATGAAACCAATCATATACATTGTATAATTACCAAACTAGACTCAAACAGTATTAATGAAAGCAAGGGTTTATGATAAGTTGAAAGGAGGTTGTAATTTTGCAGGTCAAAAAGCCTACACTGTACAGCACAGGTGAGTGTTTTCAATCATATCACACAACATGTTGCTAGACACAAATGTTATTTTATTGATGTTTTTTGTAATTATACGCTTCTCATTAATTCAAACATTCATACCCTGCAACCCAAATTGACAGTATGTAATAAATCTACTTTTTTTTTTTAGGGCCCTGTCCCAAAGTGATCTGAGCTATTGAATCCTTTCATATAACAGCATCCCAGGCCTGCCTTTATTTCAATTCACACTGAACTGTAATGGGCAACCTGCAAACGAATAAAGAATTGGCTTTAAGGCTTTTGAAATGGACTGATTCTGCTATAGGCCACTCTGGGGAAATAAGTGGGAAATGTAAGTAAGCATGAAATAGTTTTCCATAAATAATTGAAGGGAAAAAATAGGGTAATATGCTTGGGAGCTGTACAAAATATGTAACCAATTTCTGTGCTATTGAAGAGAAATAGAAAGCTAAACATATAACACGGTGAAGGAAAAGTTTCATTCCGGGTATGGAAATAAATAGCAAAGCCGTACCTTGAGATTGGAACAGCAGTTTAAAAGCAAGCTGTAATGGTAAGTAAGGCCTTTTCAATCTGCCTGACGAGATCAGTCACTTGGTAATTGTTTGCATTTTCGTGTTTGAGCAGGTAGGTTTCAGCTGATCACATTTAAAGATTAGGGATTTATTTTGCGTGTATCCTTGTACTTATAATCATTGATTCATACTGGACTGTTTAATAGGATGGGCTAATTGATGCCTTTTAACAACTAAAGGAAGGGGGTTAATAGCATCAGAAATGACACTTCAACACAAATCATGTATTTCTATTTGTTTCTACAATTGCTTTCATAGTCTGCTTGTTGAGGTGCTGGTTATCATTTCCTAGAGATAATTTGGAACTATTTTGATAATCCTTATGTCTTCTAAACCTTTCAGCATAAACTTCTTGTCTCCCGTAGACCCTTTGGATTGCATTTTGTGTATAATCCAATAAACTCTAATCTTACTTGTCTGTATTGCATCTTTTACAATGAATGGAAGGTGTGGGGTTTTGAACCAGGATCCAATAGATAATAAAAGCATTGCTCAGCTGTAAGAAGAGAATCAAGTTGTGCCAACATCATAAATATTCAATCATTTCACAAAATCCCCCTTTTCACTGGTATTATCTGTAAGAAAATCAAAGTATACCTATACTACATTTTCTGTTATGTTGTATCTTAGTTAAAGGTCACACAGTACCGTACATGGCTTTGTAATACAGCAAGCCTCGTTTGAGGTCTACAGCAATCTTTTTGTGAAATTCAGATATCAGTCGTGAAAAAATACCTAATATCAGATTCAAATTGGAGGCCACTGTCTGCAGACATTTTAATGAGCTGCAACACATGCATTGTCCAGCAGGTGGCGTGCATTTTTATATTGTGGTTAGTTCTGGTTAGAAGCCAGGTGGTTAATTCCAGTGATTAGAGTGTATGGCTGAGAGCCAGGAGATTCTGTGTTTCGATCCAACCAGTAGGTACAGCATAATTATAAATGTGGTTTGCAGAGGAATTTCATTATGTCCTTAAAAGAAGCTTAATGTAAAATGTGACCTGTGGAAAAATAGCTGCACATATGTGTTGGTGAATGGTAAAATTGTAACCTTAAAGTGAGCCATTATTCTTTGTCGGCACAAACTCGTATTGCTCACACATATTGAACATTTCCAACAGCTACTGAAAGAATGCAGCCAAACTGCAGTGACATCAGCTTGTTGATAATGTCTGTGCGCTGAAGAAAATGTGAATATTAATGAAAGACTACAATAACATACTTTACCAGGTACAGGATGAGAGCAAACAAATAGCAATTGCAGTACAAGTAGTTGCAATAATATTGCAATGAGCAGATGATCTCCGCATCCTCATTGTCCACTTTGTTAATCACTGGGTCACCAACGGCAAATAAAACTGGAGGTGTTTCTTCTTCATAGCAGCCACTCTTGAAATTAGAAGTGTTAAAAAAAACAATACTGTATCCTCCTGGAATCAGTAGTGCTGTTAATGTTCCAAAACATCAGGCTTCTTTAGACTCAGCAATACTTCATTACTAGATTGAGCTCAGTCTTATCGTTAGTGGTCAGTTTGAAAGAAAAAAGATGCATGTGGTGGGTTTTTAACACTTGCAATCAGTCACACCCAGGTTTTCAAGATGTTTAAAGCATTCATGGTGCTGATCTACGCTGATTATATTGCCAACTTTGTTAGTGGGTGATAATGGACCTGAAAGTAGGAAAGTGATTTTCCCAGGTAGTTTAGGGAGATCTTGTGGGTGCTTACAATGAATGAAGAAACACACCTCATTCAAGGTTGAATTCCACTTTTTTTCTGGAATGTAATATTTTCATTTATTCTGCATAGGGGTGACGCTCAGAGCTATTGCTGTAGCAAAATAAATGACGTAAATAAACTTTCAAGACCTCAGCTGCAGTACCAAGTATCTTACTCCCAAATGATGAGAACTCATCAAGTCTGTAATGTTTCACACATGTGTAAAAGTTAACTATGACACAGTTGAGAAGGTGTGAGTTACAGGTAAACCAGCTAGTAGATGTCAGGATGCTACCATTGCCCTGGTATAATGGGTCTTACCTAGAGCAAGATAGAGCACCAGGCCAATCAACCTATACAAAAATATGGCTTCTTTAGGCACGTCCACAGAGCCACTCTCTCTGACCTTGTGACCTGTAAGAACAAAGTCAGAATGCATGAAGAAAAACAACACCGCTACAACAAGATGTTATTATACAATCAATATAGAACAGCACCATATATTTTAGTCCATAGGTAGCACTGTGGCACTGCATGCAATCAAAGTAGGAATTGGACTTCTGTAACCATGTGGACATCAGCGGCTCACATATATTATATAACAAATTAAAAACAAACTTGTTTCTTAGCAATTTCTTTATTTTGCATAAAAAGCTTCTAGTGATTGTAATTAAAGTAAAGCAGACGAACAAGGCCTGTGTGGGCACACTCAGTGGAATAAGTCAGCTAGTTCACATTTATATATTGTTCTGCCGCTGGGCTTAAATATCCTTGACTTCCTGGGTTTCAATCCCCTTGAATAACAAGGTTATTTAAATGAACTCATTCATGGTTACTTCACTTGCCCGTATGAATAACAAATCTATGAGCTCCTTCCTCTCTTTTAAAAGATCGTCAGAACTTTAGCTGTGTCCGTTAAACAAAAAAGATAGAAAGAAAACTGTCAAAAGTGCCAGTAGCATGTGTGAAAGTAGACGATTTTCTTAATTCATCCCTTAGGAATGGATAAGTCTATCAATCTGTTAAATTGGAAAGCCATTAGCAGCCCTGGTTTATGCGTTTCAAGCTGTTAACTAGGAGCTGATTGATTGTTGTTCCTTTGATGGGATATGCTGATCTAATCTCACTGTGCTTGAGTTTGCAATAAATTACACCATTCATTTCCTCCATTTAGAAAGGGAAAATCACACCTCCAGGCATGTCTTGCTCCAGAGGTAAAAGAGCAGGGAGCCTGTTTTATGGTACCATTTAGGCTGCAAGCTTTCAGCAATCCTCGCCTCCCCAAAAAAATCGAAGCATAATCAAGGTGTATGTTTAGAAAATTTATTGTTATAATTTTCCCCCTGTAATCTCTTCCATTTTCCAGGCACCCTGGCGACATGGATCATCATCTAAAAAGAGAAAATGAATAGCAGTTTAAAATTTATCGGTCTTTGATTCTCAATTATACGTGTTTATGACTTCATCTGTCTTCACTGACTTCAACCTTTTCCATTATAGTGGAATATTATTTGTACGGAATCCATTAAATTCACAAGGCAGCCCCTAATGGTTGGGCTGGAGCGTTTTTCAGAGGGAAAATTTTTTTGAAAGGTGGCTTTGCACAAAGCGTAGCTGTTATGACACTAGAAATTGCTTTATTGATAGCCTCTTCTCTCGCCTGTGCATTTGGTCATTTGTAACCAGGCCCATATCTATATTTCAGGCTGACACTGATAAGAACCTTTCTGTTTCCCAGACCAGATTACACTTTGTAATGACACAGAAAGGCAGGTACGATTCACATCAGGACCAGGCTCTGTATAACTCTAACTGAGTCTCAAAGAGCTCCCAGGCTGTCTGCAGCCAGCAAGGCAGGTGTGCACGCTGGAGAGAGCGATATGAAATGACATAATGCAAACAAAATGCTTGGTTATGATACAGGCACTCTTTCAGGATATAATGGAGTCCCAATATGGAATTGATCATCTTCAAGCTAGCCAGGCAATAAGCTTGAAAATGTATGTTGTTCAGGTCGCTAGCTTCCCGATTTATGAACGCTAGGTTCAGGAATGATGTGTTTTAAGAGCTGTCACGGTTCCCTGTAAAAGGGCAGAACCCCACTCACATGAATTGCTTGCAGTGTTTTTATTTTACAGCTCTTTTGCATGTTCATTTATTTAGTTTTCAAGAAAATACATGTGCAGTAAAACGGAATGCTTTTTAAAACTTAAAATACTGGAATGTTCCTTAAGTTTACCCCAAAAAAAAAAAAAACTAAAAAAAAAAAAAAAACATAAAGAAATAAATTACACCTGTTATACACCTGTTTGGTATAATTGTTTAATCATACACCTGACTATATGCCTACAAAATCCCTGACTTTGTGCAAGTGTACCTAGAAGAATTGATGCTGTTTTGAAGGCAAAGGGTGGTCACACCAAATATTGATTTAATGTAGATTTTTCTTCTGTTCACACACTTTGCATTTTGTTAATTGATAAATATAAACTATTAACATGTCTATTTTTGAAAGCATTCTTACTTTACAGCATTTTTTCACACCTGCCTAAAACTTTTGCACAGTACTGTGTGTGTATATATATATATATATATATATATATATATATATATATATATATATATATATATATACACACACACACACACACACACATATATATATACACCCTGTATCCCAAGATATGGTAGAGAAAAGTATGCATCTTTTGTGCATGTGCTCCTTTGAAAAAGCGGCTATATTATTATACGGGATATTTATATACTCAAAGATGATGGGATACATCAATACTGCACACATTTACATCTGTTCAGATTGCTGAGTTCTGAACAGTCACCTACGGTAAGGCACATTAAATTAATATTATAAGCATGTGGTAAGTATGTAAAAGTGCAACATTACTGGGTAAGACCAGACTATTTTTTTAAAATAATACTCCATGTTTGTATCCCTTTAAAAGTACTATTGCTTGTTTATACAAGTTTTCATATTGAAATCTATCATCATTTTTTAATATCCTACCTTCTTTTTGTATTTCGCATGATTCATATCTCAGAATGTCTTGTCCATTCCCAGTGTCAATAAGCAGCCCATTACAATAAGACCTGGTAGGGTCAGGGAAAGGGCATTCTGATTACTGTAGTTAGATGTTAAATGCACGCACTGCAGACAACAAATTTAAGGGAAGAATTGGTGACCTTGGAGGCTTTAACGATTCTCTTCACCCACACGCTGAAAATGAACAACTCATGAAGGAAATACACAAACATCTGTTTCTTTAAGGGACCATTAATGTCTAATAGTCTGGTTGTGTAGAAGCAAGTAGTGGGCCAGGACAGCTCAATACAAATCATACCACACATTGGAACTGGACAATGTGTAGGACACCACTGCACGAGTGAGATGGGTTGCTGTTTTGCATTATTCCATAAAGAAAAACATGATTATATATTTTAGGGATACCAAAATATTTAATAAGCAAAATGGAGATAAAATAGCCAACAAATGAAATTCCAGTTTGTCAAATAAAATATATCAATATTATTATTGCTGTCTATAAAAACTTAAATAAACACATGCAGTACACACACACACCTATATATATATATATATATATATATATATATATATATATATATATATATATATATATATATATATATATATATATATATATATATATATATATAATTATATCCCTATTGTGTGACACACCACACATTGTGTGGGTGTGGTGTGGAAGTCGTTCCATTCTATTTGCTATTAAGAGCTTACCGAATGTTTTCACTCAGTTTAGTCTCTGACATGGCTACCAATTTACAATAAATGGTTCCCACCCCCCCCCCCCCCCCCCCACTCCCCCTGATTTAATATTTAATCTAAAGTTATGTGGCAGCTGTTTGATTATGAGTTCTAATCCAAGAAGGAAGCTCTAACCACGTATCAAAACAAAAATCCATCTCCAGTTTTCCTACCAATTACAAATAAAAGTTAAAGCGAGGGAGCAGCCATCCCCACAGCTCATATTTTTCCTCATTTGTCCATTAAATGGTGATGGATGTAAAGCTATAAAGTATCTAAACTGAGCCCTTTAACAATCCATGAGCAATACTATCATTTCTTTAATAGAACTTGCTGACCGTGTCTCTCTCTTGTGCCATTTGTCATTTTCCATGCGAAATAATCAATAACGCGGCTTTGAAATAAATAATATAAAAGTCAAAGCATATTACATCTTCTAACACTGGGCCCAGCTCAGGGACAAAGAAATATATACATGAAAACAAGAATTTAAGGAAATGTACAAACAAAAGCCATCTTCATCTTTGTTTGAAACATTTATTACCAACAAGGTTTACCTTTTTTCTTTTAAATAAATAAAAAAAACATCATTTGCCTACGAAATATGGAAATTGATCCATTGGTCATTGTATTCCTTTACCTTTATTGCTCTGTTCAGTGATGTAGCTTTGAATACTGTAGCATTCCAGACAGAGGAGTAAGTAAAAACACAGCATTTTCATCTATTATTATTATTATTATTATTTATTATTATTATTATTATTATTATTATTATTATTATTATTATTAACAAGGCACTTTTTTGTCTGTAATAATACAGCTGTATACATCTTTCTTTGAGGCTAGCTCAGTGTAAGGACCACTTTTCATTGACTGGTTAGAGGACAGCTTTATAAAAAATATTTTAAGGTAAGTATCCCCAACCAGGTAAAGGCAAATTGAAATAAGAATGACCATGTGCTGCGTTGAATGTAAATGTCTACGTTTAATATTGCCTGTAAGAATTATAAGGCCTGTCTCACTACCTTTCCTACATTCAAGTCAAAGAAGTATTCATATTGATTATTTTTATACAATATATAGCCTGTATCACGAGACCTGTCTGGCACCACAGCAGTGAGCATTCCTCTGTTCATTAAACACGATGGCTGATGGACATTTCCATAATATTCTGGGGACCCCCAGGGAAACCTTTGTGAGTTGTATTTGAATTAGGCAACTCAAACTTTCTATTTGGAAATCTTTCTATTATGACACATTTGTATTAAAGTTGAAATCCCTTATGAATGTGCTGTCAAATTTTAAAAAGAAAATGTTATTTTTATTTCTTACAGTTTGAATAGGTGAAAATATCACAGAGCTGTGGGCAGATAATACAAGACAGTACAAGGGCATAATTTCTAAGGTGCCTTGAGCTCTTAAATGGTTAATGCAGATGTGAACACAAATCCAAAGGAAAGACTAGACCTGGTAATGCTGAATGTTACCACCAGAGTGCGCTATATCACTGTTTGCTGCAGGTGGACCTATAGAAATATAACTTGTTTTACATAGACACAAGCTACAATTATTATTATTTATTATTATTAATAATAATAATAATATTAATAATAATATATAATAATTATATGTTATTATAATATTATTGTGTGACGTTTATTAAAGTTAATTACAGCAGAATAGCACCTTGTTTTGTCAAAAACTTCTGCTCGTCTTCATAGGACATTTTAAAGTATTGATAAGAATTACGGTATATCGAATTTTATGGGTGGCCCTGCTGATGTGGTTAATGAGTTACAACCGGGATTATACTGTATAATGCTTGAGAATATGGTGAAATACCACTTTGTACAAATGGTGAACATGTGGCTAATTGCAAATATTTTATGTTCTTCGTTAACCTTTAAGAAGCGGTAGGCTAGACTAGAATTAATGGCTTGTCTAGTCCAGAGCTTAAATGTATTCAATACATGCATTATTAAACTTCCTCCATATATTTCCTCTGTGTATGTATATAGATAGATAGACAGACAGACAGACAGACACACACACACACACACACACACACACACACACACACACACACACACGCAATATGGAAACAAGCGAGTGGACTCAGGATGGAATTTAGGCCCATATTCTGCATTAGAATTTTCCTGTCACCAACATTCCAAACAGGATCTGGTTCACAGGTGCAGCCACAAGTGACACCTGCCTTATAGCAAATAGGCAAGACAATAAAATGGCTTTTAAATGGCTTTTAATGTTACTGCATGGCAGTCAAATCAGTTTTGTTCGTTTAATAAACGTTTAATAAACAATGTTTCCTTTTTTTAGCCAAGTTGGTGTAGAAAACAAGCACGCTCTTAGCATACGTACCGGTTGCTGTAGTTAAGTATCCGAAGACCACACGGATATATTATATTCGGTGTTGTTTGTATCAGAATTAAGGTCAGTATGTTATATAAATAACAATTTATTACCCAAGGATAGGTAAAACCGTATATAAAAAAAATCTACATATCTCTAGTTGCTACTCAACTGGTGAAGACGACACCCCTGCAACAAAATATGTTGTGTATCGAGTCTTTGTCAATTGTAAAAACGGTCAGAAGCTGTTTTTTTTTTTTTTTTTTTTTTTTTTTGTTTACACTTTATATTAGCTGTCTGGTTAGAGGTCCAACCTTTCGAGTGATAGAAATCGACAGCAAAACATTCTCCGATATGATTGTTAATAAGATATTAATGAGATATTCATTAGCTAGTTAAATATGGGTGTATGAGTTTCATGTGTGGTCTATTGTTTTTCTATCGCATCATAGCATATTGCTGCATTTGTGTCACATAATGAAACGATAATTACATATTGATTCAAGTTTCTAACGTATAAGATAAGTAAATAATAATTGTTGGACTATATGGAGTTATTTCTAGGGTGACCTTGACTCGGCAAATCAGACAAACAAGTCTGACTGCAGGTCTAATAGATTGAAAAGTGAAAAAGAACCATATCATTCTTTAAAAAAAAAAAAAAGTTAACAAATTTAAAATGATCAAATAAAAGAAAATGGAAGTTTACTGAAGAAGTCAGAGATCTGCACAAAATACAAAACATAAAAACGACATAGTTAATCTCCAATAGTTTGATGCTTACGCTGCACGTGAAGCAACACTGAAATTATTAACTAACTAACATGATCTCGTAGTAAATTCATATGAACTAAACATTATTTCGGGAGAAAATGGGTATAGGCCCTACTCATACTGTTAAAAAGTTTGCTTATTCGTGAGATTGTGAGAATTCACGAGTAGGCTATTTTTAAATAACTGTTTACTTAAGTGAAATGTGATAGTAAATCCTTCAAGCTTGTTAATATTTAATTACATTTGAATTAAGACATTCACTATTAAGAGCGATCACTTTTCTTCCAGTTAACTGAGGTTATTTTAAGAAGATTTTGAGAAGTTATTTGTGTTGGTGTTTAAAATGTTTATAGAAAACACATCTCAAGATTGAGTGTTTTAAAGTTATGGGGAAAATCAAAGGTTGACTCTTGACTCTTACACTAAACTGCATCTTTATAAATAAGACTGACTTTTAAATGCAATGTGTGTGGGGGTGGGGGGTGGGAGGGTGGATACAGTACTCTCGGATACAGTATATTCTCAAACTATTAAATTATATTATTAATATACATATATGATATATATAATATTATATATATATATTATATATATAATATATATATATATATATATATATAATAAATATATATAGTTATGAGGAATTATCACTGTATCCGAGAGGCTCTCATGTATCAGTAGGATTTATGTTGATCTACTAACTAGTTGGATTTCACAGTGTAAGCTTAAACCCAAAAGCCACCCCTTTAAAAATTAATACTATAATATTACTAATATACTAATCCTCCTAATCGATAATTAAACAAGCTATTTAGCGAATGCGTTGTCTGTATATCTTTTCTAAAGCATGCAGTTGGAAAAGTGGAATATACTGTAGACCTCCCATAGAGGGCGCTATGTCAGCATGATTTGAGTGTTTGATGATCTTTATCTCTCAGTGCAGGCATATAATCACAAATAGGCTACTAATGAACATAACACACATAGCAAAACACGGCGCTAAGAAATATGATATGGAGTGGAGGTGACCTACAGATATATCCACAAGGGCTTGTCTTGATGTCTTTCTTCCCGGGGTTTGTTTTAAAATCATATATAACAATGAAGGTAAAATATTAGCTGGGAAAAGAAAACTCAATGGCTTGTAACACAACACTTTTTCCTAAAGCTAATTCGAGTAGGCCTACATTTTTATAGTAAGTCGGGGTTAACACCGATCAAAGCAATTTCAAATCGAGCATTTAAATTACTGATGTGGTGTTGGGAAATAATAATCTTTTAAATGCTCTTCAGATATTATTAATAATGCACGTCACCACACACACTGGCAAATAACCCGAAAGCCAGGGATTGTTGCTCAAAGCTTTATTTTTAAGCAAAGGCACATTGTCTGTTAGAAGGAATACTGCGAAAGCAGTGCTAAAGTTTAGAAGGTGGAAAGGATTAGAAATAGACAATACTTTAAAAGAAATCAAAATCTCATGAGTGCGACTTTTTTGTTGGGTAATTATGTAGTATGTATTCTGTCTATTTTAATTCTAATAGGCCTATACCTAAAACGGAAGATTCGTATTGTATAAGTCGTCTGTCTGTTCTTCTTCCTAAACCCGTCACAATTTAGATTCCCAATAATAACCTAGATTTACAACATGTAATTACCGGTGCGCTTGTTGTGGTGCTCTTCAGTTTATCCAGTTACACAGAAAAAATAAAAAACCCGACATCTTTCTCTAACTCACAAAAAATCATAGAAACATTCACAATATTGCTTGTGAATAGAAATAAAGCAAACCAATTATGCCTGCTACCCATCCACTCTCTTATTGCAATGATATAGTAATGATGAGGGCTCATTAACATACAGTCCGGCACGCGTTTGTTTAGCTGGATAGTTGAAGTCATAAAGCAGACCGTGCAAACCTAACAAAGGAGCATCACACACACACACACACACACACACACACACACACACACACACACTGCTGTTTAATTTTGCTGGGACAATTACCTACCAGTTTTTAATTTTCAATAACACAATACTTGAAGTTAATCATTTAAAAAACAAACAAACAAAAAACAACAACAATTACATTACAATCATTACATTTTTGACAACCAAAAGCGTGTCGCAAGTTGGATATTAGTTATCTATTATATATTAGCTTACAAGACCATAAGCACAGGTTGCACTTAAAAACATCTGCGACTAACGCGGGTGATTTTGTTTTTCTGTGAAAAATAATTGGCTATAGCCTGCGATTCATCGTTTCAGATATTCAAGATGACATTCTTTGTGAATACCGCTTTTTTTATTCTTTGTCCAAGAGAAATGATGAATGAGTTAAAAGAAAAGGCAAGAGAAGATTTAGCTACCTAATTAACTTTGCATTGTTAGAACCTGTTAAGTTAAACAGAGGAGACATGAAAGAGATATGAAAAAAAGTATCTTGTATTCATGCACAACTGATAGAATATGGACTTTTTCCTTTACAGTAAATATACTTAGCAGTCACAGAATAAAAAAAATGTGAAATATACAGACACTGGTTTGGCATAAACATCATGGTTTTGCTCTCATGACAAATTATTTGATTTACAGTAAAGTCAAAAACTAAACCAAATGTGTTATCAGAGTTCTCTGGTTTTCATTATTATTATTATTATTATTATTATTATTATTATTATTATTATTATTATTATTAGTACAGAATTCTAAACTATGTTTAAACTATATACCGTTGTTTTATAACTTGGATAATAATTGGAAGTGAAAAAGTGGTATTATTCCTTTGACACGGGTTTAATGCATACAAACCGATATATATATATATACACACACACACACACACACACACACACACACACACACACACACACACACACACACACACACACACTTCTGATTATTTTTTTACATAACTCGTACATACATTATAGGCTTAGACATGCTACCTACAAATAGAATATCATGACATATTCTCTGTTGGCAAATACATGTACTGAGCCATTTGGAAGACATGAACGGTTTAAATTGAGCCATACTTAATCAAATAGAATTAATGAAACACACACTTGTTATTGATTTGAGTTTATGTTTAAAATGTCTTGTTTTTTTATCTGCAATGTGTATAAATTCGAACTGCAAAATTAAAAGAAACATTTCCATTGATTCATTCTTGGTAAGGAGCTTCTTTCACGTCTCTGCAATAAATTAGACTTTCCTCGGTATCACTGTGTCTTAGCATCTGTTATACATGCTGGCTATAAGCAGGCTTTCTTTTTGTACATCCTAAAGTTTATCTGTTTTGCTGGGTGTAATTAGAAAGAAAGAAAGAAAGAAAGAAAGAAAGAAAGAAAGAAAGAAAGAAAGAAAGAAAGAAAGAAAGAAAGAAAGAAAGACCCATATACTCGAGGCTTTAACTAAATCTGTTCTGGTCGCAAGCTGGAAATGAAGCTGCAATTTGCACCAATAGTCAGATCTGAGTCATTTGCCTGCTGTTCTAGTGGTGCTTAAACAGAGTCCATATCCCTTTGTGCTAATAGCCCCGTCCTCATTTGCTGGCTAATTGGACTATATAAAGCCAATAACAGGCGTGCGCTTACAGCCTAAAGCCAACGCGCAAAGTATAGGGAGGGTGGACTCACTGCAGAACCATTCTCTCTCTCTTTCTCTCCTTTTCCACGCTCTTTCTTAAGCCATTGTACGTGCCCAAGCGCCGTATACTCACCGCATTTAACTTGGATGACATTTTTATTTCATCATTAGCATCTGGCGCCGGACTGACGCAGTGAACATTGTCCCATTTTGTAGAGGATCTCTAGCAGACTTGGATGCGAGATTATATTTGAGCATTATCACATCCATCCATCTATCTATCTATCTATCTATCTATCTATCGCGAATTGCGCGCTGAAATATTTTTAACGACACTGAAGAACTACAACAACATACGAAAAAGATTAGCGGAAACCTCGTTCTATATTTTTATGGTCTGAGACATCGGCCACCAACAACACACAGCCATGCCTGAGACAGCGCAAGAAAACTCAAGTCAACCCAAGGAGTCTTCTTTTTCCATAAAGAACCTACTGAACTGTGATAGCAAACCACCCAAGCCAAAGACTCTGTTTGCCCCGATGAAAGGTGCACTGGAAGGTGCTGGTTTCGCTCTCTCTCAAATTGGGGACCTCGGCTTTCCCAGGTTTGACGTACCTGCTCAGAGGTTTGCGCTGCCAGCGCACTACTTAGAAAGAGCACCGGCTTGGTGGTATCCCTACACCCTCGCATCTGCAGGCCACTTACACAGAACAGAAGGTATGTGCGTAAAAGTTAAATAGTTTTTTCGTGGTTTGTTAAAATTGTAATGTAATTTCGGACGTGGTTGGGAGTGATCCGATATAGATTTGTACAATACATGACCGGCACATTGCCTTTGACATCCTTAACAAATCGAATTAAACACCACGCATTTTTATATTATGTGGCAGGGGTTCTTGTAAAAAGTGTAATTCCAATAGAAAAGTACAAAAAAATGTGTTCTGACAGTCAACTTGTTCCAAGCAGCCTAAGGCTATGTATATTATGCTTCCTGTATACAGTAGCATACCTGTCAAAAAATACTGTTCTAACAGTGCAGCCTTATTAAATCAAGGAGAATAATTACGTTGTTGTGTCCATTTCAATTTAAAAGATCTCCCTTAAACTAGGATATTTACTTTAAAATATATAGGAAGTAAGGTTATCTGAATGTGTGTTGTTGGTTTGATAAGTGGAATGAATGGTCAGGACTGAATGTTAAATGTTTAATTTTCCTGCTGTTGTAAAACGACATACATTCTGTAATCTCTACTTGCGTTTTGTTTCTGTTCCAAATTAGGTACAGACAGAATACGAGACAGGTAGACACTGGTCCAATTAAAACCTTCCTAATGATACAGTATTTTTTGTTTTCTCTCCTCTCAGTTATCGAAAAGGCCAGTATCAGAGACTCGTCTCCGGCGTCTGTCACCGATCGAGACTCTCCCGACCCGGTTGTTAAATCCGACCATGACACAAAAGAGAACGACTCTAACAAAAGCACAGAAGAAATCGTTCTTGAAGAGAGCGATTCGGAAGAACCAAAGAAAGACGATAATCTGGAGGATTGGAAAAAAAGGGAGGACAGCTCGGACAAGAAGCAGTGCAGGAAAAAGAAAACGCGTACTGTCTTTTCCCGCAGTCAGGTGTTTCAACTGGAGTCCACGTTTGACATGAAAAGGTATTTGAGCAGCTCTGAAAGGGCCGGACTGGCGGCTTCCCTGCACCTAACAGAGACCCAGGTCAAAATCTGGTTCCAGAACAGAAGAAATAAGTGGAAACGACAATTAGCTGCAGAGTTGGAAGCTGCTAACCTGAGCCACGCCGCTGCGCAGCGGATAGTAAGGGTGCCCATTCTGTACCACGAGAACTCTGCTTCAGAAACTGGAAACTCAACGGGTAACGTGCCAGTCAGCCAACCACTCCTCACCTTTCCACATCCAGCGTACTACTCACACCCCCTAGTCACATCGGTACCGCTGCTACGACCAGTGTGAGAACTGTGTTTTTTTTTTATTATTATTATTATTATTATTATTATTATTATTATTATTATTATTATTAATAATAATATAATTATTATATTATAATAAATATTAATAATGATATTTATTATTTTTGTAAAAAAAAAAAAAAAAGAGAGAAAAGAGACTTGACATTTTTGTTGTCCAAAGCCAAGGAGCAGTTACACACTTTCAGTAATTGTTTGTTATCAAATGATTTGTGCAATTTATAAAGACACGCTTAATTCTTTTTTGTTAAATTTTTTTTGTTGTTATTGGTGTCCTGTGTTTTTGGTCTCTTTCTATTATTATTATTATTATTATTATTATTATTATTATTATATTATTATTATTTATTGTTATTATTAGGGCATGTCACATTGTTAAATGTACACACTTGTTTTTGTTTATTGTATAACTGACACGAGCTCGCTCTCAATGCTATATACTGAGTTTCATGTAAAAAGCTTTTTAAAATGTGATGTATAAGGAATTACAATTTGCCAAATAATAATTTTCCCTGAAGAAATGCCTTATTTCATTACGTTTTTCATTTTTTTTTTTTTTGCATTTAATTTCACGGTTTATAAACCTTTCCCTAAAAACAAGTGACTTGTGTAGTCAAAAGATTTTTAATATTGAATGCAAATTAAGTAGCCGATATGAAGCTGTAGTTTTTAGCGCAGATGGATTGTTAAAATCCGCATGACTTTCATTGACCTTTTTGTATTTTTGTAAACAGTTGTCTATTTAATTAAATAATACATTTTTAAGATGACAAATTGTTGAACTTTGCAAAACAGCTGTACTTTTAGCTTACTTCATTTGCTTTCATTGTGTATTTTATAACAATTATTATTATTATTATTATTATTATTATTATTATTAATAATAATAATAATACATAGTAAACAGAAAGTTCCAGTCAATTTTATTTGTCTTGTTATAACATGAGTTAGACAAATTGTGGTGAGAAGTATCGGATTACCCTTGCAAAGTGACATATGTTTCCACAAGCCCAACGCCACGTTCGGTATCTTGTTGAACTGGAATACTGCAAGCCAATAGGAAGACATACATAGCACTGACAGCATATACGTTCAAGCGCTTTAACTGACGGACAATCGGAAATACTTTATTTTTTTTAAATTAATTTAATAAATGTACTGTTTTAATTGTTCCAAAAGTGGGAATTTACTTGAACACAGTCATGAACTGAAGTTTCCCCATTGTGTTTGTGCTTCTTTTTCTGAATATTGGTTGTATAGAAATAGCCTACATACACAAAGACAATATTCTGTGTAAATGTCCCTTTGCATAGGACAGCTGATGATGATTTTTTTTTTTTTTTTTTTTTTGATATTGTATTGCTGAATTATGCTGTGAAATAAACTGAGCATTCCTTATATGTGCGGTGCGTATCATTTCAAAATATTCACTTCCCCTCAGGGATCGGTACATTTTAAATATCTAGCCTATATTTTACGTCATATACTATTATATACAAATACAAAACCAACCAACAAACCAACAGCATTGTGTAGCATACTTCTAAACGAAACTTTTTTTTTTAGTTAACATGTACGCAAATAGATGAACATCTATTTAAAAAAAAAAATCATTTATAGAATATTGATAGATGAATACATTAATGAATGGATTGTCGAAGTGATCGTAGTTTCTCAAGCTAATAAAAACGAGTAATACATGACAGCACCCCAAATATTAAGCACAAAATAAATAATTTTATCGAAAGTGAAATCTATAAAATCGCCTTTAAAGGTTTCAAGGGTCAGCGGTTTTTAAAATTGATTTTACTTTTGATAGGTTCTATTGAAATTCGCATTTTTCTGGTATGATTAAAAGGGACTGTATTTACTTTAGTTTTCAGATTCGGATTCAACAACATCTTGTCGGCGTACAGAGCAGAGTTGCCAGACTCACAGTGAGGCTCAACATCCAAGAGGCACTTGTTGCCAAACCCTGCCACGTTTCATACCGTGCAGCCGTGGCGCTGGAACAATTTTTAAAGTGGGGGTGCTGAAAGCCATTGAACAAAACTGTAACCCCTGTATATGATGGAAGCCATACACCACCCTCACCCCCAGCACCACTAGTTCCAGCGACCTTGCCGTGGAGTAGCAAAGGGTTAAGAGTTAAACACAAATGTTATGATTTTAAACACGTACTCGTTTTTATATACTATATACTGTATTATTGATGGCTTTTTTGTGTTTGAAATCGCATATATAATTGAATGCTCAACCCACTATAAAACACGTGGTATTGTGGTGTATATCATTTTTAGAACTAATAGATTTGATATATAACTATATATATAGATATATATCGTATATATATATATATATATATATATATATATATTATATATATATAGTTTACAAAAATAGCGGTACCTGTGCGCCATTGATCTCGATCTTAAAGATAGCATTGTGCTTTTTAGTGTATTTAGCAATCGGAGTACATAGATTATATTCAAGCTTAAATGTTGATAAATATTAATACTAATAATACAAAAAAGCTTACGAGAAATTTGGAGTCACAATATGTGATCCCTTGTGTAAAATATCAACAAAGTCGTGCTTGTTTTCGGTACAAGTAAGTCAATGTTTGATAATTAATATGTTGCAATAACAAACAAACAAACAAAAAAGATAAATGGAAAAGTCAAGCTGTTACAAATGTCTATAAACAATCTGTACGTTTTGTGTTTAGTACAAAGAATCGTTCGCCCGCGGACTCCTCATCCTTTAAGGAAACGATCAGTGCGATACAGCACAGATTATTTGCACTTGAGTTCACCTGCTGGACACTCCTTTTGCAATATCAGCACCATTCAAGGTGATTTACTTGAATCTACTACTGGACACACACACACACACACACACACACACACACACAACAAATAATTTTTTTAAACTTTAATATCTGTTTAAACAAAAAGGACTTGGCCTGTGTCCACATAAGGTCCAGTATTCCAGGTGTATATATATATATAATATATTATATATATTTATCAATAAATATATATATAATATATTAGATATATATCTATTATATACCCACACACACACACTTTTACTGGCCGGAAGTCTTTTTTTTTTTTTTAAATTGGCACCGGGTGGCAGTCCACTTTAATGGAATATAACCATTAAACATTGTTCTGTGCAGGTATAGATAGTATTGTCATGTTAAGTATGTATAATCTTGTTTCATTTCCCATTAAAAAGGCTAAGCATAATCAATGGACTGTTAAATACTATATTATTTACATATTTGGACTTAATATACATAGATAGTCAGACAGAGAGATGGTTAGACAGATCGAGCTGCATGTTTTGCCAGGCCTAATTTTAACAGTTTGTATTGAACTGAAGCCAAATTGAACTGGTAGTGTGGTAAGCTGCACAGAGGCAAGACTCGCTTATGTCCTTGTAAGCAACATCATTGTTTTTGAAGCACAATTCAAAGGTCGTTTTTAACATTTCAGTGGATAAATGCCAGGTTGTAATTGTGTTAATCTGTAAATATGGCGTGGGACGTACATTTCTATAAAAGGATGTAACGGCATTTCAAAGTAAAGTTTAGGGCTCTGTCCAGGTTTGTATCTGCTAGCGGGCAAAAGAATATCTAAATTAAAACAATGGGGTAGAAAACAAGTGTTCGTTACCCTCCCCCCCCCCCCCCCCCCCCCCCCCCAAAAAAAAAACAAACAACAAAAACGCATGCCTCTGATTAGGATGGTATCATGGCTATTTATTTATTTATTTATGTTCTCTTCTTGTGAAAACACAAGCCGTTTCTTTTTAATACATTATTTACTCACACGACACCATTGTTGTGGAAAACATTACTGGTTTTTGTTTGAAGTGGTGATTTTAATGTTCGCTGTGTTGTAAACGCACATACTTTTCTGAAGGCAATATTGTATTGGAAAACAAATTCTGGTTGCTTCAATGTCAGTCCAGTTATACTGCCTATCGTTTTTTGTTTGTTTTTGTTTGTTTGTTTTTTTTAAAGAAAACCAAGATAGAAGCAGTTTAAAATTGAATAAACCCGTTTTGTTTTGCTGTTGTTTCCAAACCACTGCGTTTGTTTGCAATTAAAGAGTTACAATGACTTATCCCTCTCGAGGATTGTTTTGAGCCAGGCTGCACATATCCAACCGTGGTGTTTGTATTTAAAACACACATGTATTATTTTTTTATTATTATTTGGTGCTAAAATAGATGGTTCCTTGTATAGCAAACAGTCTCTAAACATGAAAAAGGTATATAAGGTCACAGTGGCAGGAATCAGCTCAGTCTGAAGCTGTCTGCGGTCACCTGAGTTCTGAAATTGAGCTATATCCCACAGAAAAATAATTGGGCGCATTTTTTTTTCTTTTTTAATAGTTTATCAGTGCAAGTCTATTTGTGCGCACCCATCGATTTATAATAAAACTATTGAGGGGCTTTTCGAGAATAAAGGTCAGTATCATTAATATAATACAGCTGGCTCGAGGGTCTTTTAATATATATGCGACAGAGTAGTATATAGTGATATTATAATATATATATTTTCTTATATATATATATATATATATATTATATTAGCATATATATATATGTATATATATGTGTGTGTGTGTGTGTGTGTGTGTGTGTGTGTGTGTGTGTGTGCGTGTGTGTGTGCGTGTGTGTGTGTGTGCGTGTACCGTCTAGCAAACTAATATATTGATCAATGCTGCTGCTTTTTTTCTTGAGATTTACACATCCACAAGCTGTCCTGAAAATAGAAGCAATGCCAGTAACATATTTTTTAGAAAGGTTTGAGCCTAATTTCAGAGACGCCTCTGTTCATGGGAGAATGCTATATTTGGCAGTGATTTGTACACATTTAAAATGGGGGTAAATGCTACATATTGTGTACGGGGCTTCCAACCAAGTGTCTTTGTGATAATCGCTTTACTGTATCGACTCGTTATGCCTTACAAACTCAACGAGGATCCATTAAACAGTGTTAATAGATCGACATAACATTATTTTTAGGTGCACCCAATCAGATTAGAATCAGTCGATGATTCTAATCAAACCTAGTGTTCAGTTCCTATTGATCGCTAAACGTCTCTAAATATTGTTTCAAAATAAAGGTAGTTTGGTAGTGTCGATGACCTTGATTTTGTTCCCATTTAAATAGAAAACAAATATCATTGGATAATGACTCCTTTCTGACAGGGTTATGCAAAAAAACAAAACAAAACAAAACAAAAAACCCCACAGGACTGAACGCACACAAATAAAAGTAAAGTGTGTTATATTTAAGGTATATATAAAGGAACTCGATCAAAGTCACCGCTCTCCGCGTTTGCTCAGTATTGTGTTGATAGAAACTTGACAAAAGTGTGATTTTGATATTGCATGAATCCTTGATTAAATAATTGCAAGTTTCTGCCACAAACGATTTACAGCTTTCAGCGGCACAGTTAAAAAGTCAAACGCAAATCAGCAAAACAAAGAACACGTTTCATTGAGCACTCCCTTAATTAATGAGTAGAAGGTATCAGTACCTGATTATTTCATTCATATACGTATTACTTTTGAGAAACAAAATTAAACGCTCTCCTTTTTTTTTTTTTTTATTCTTTTAAACCCCCATTCGTTTCCATGATGAAGTGCAACCGTCAGATTTTCATCAAAGTTATATTAAGTGAAACATAGGTTGCAAGGAACCGTCTGATTGAAACAGTTTAAATTCTAATTGTGTTTTTAATTTGACATATCGTTGCGGAGAAGAATGACACTGCAACGCCAAGGGGCGGTCGATTTTCTTAATTTCTCCCAGAGGAATTGATGAGTCTATCAGGCCAGTAGATTGGAAACCCATTAAATCTCAATGGTTAGGTTGTTAATTGGAACTTGATGGATTGGGGACTCGTCGATAGGCTATGCTGATCCAATCTTCATGACTTTCTGTTTTCCAATAAATTACACAATTCATTTTCAGCCACAGATTACATAAACTGTACACCTCCAGGGCTGACTTTTTTAAATATGGAGCTCCTTTGCGCTCTCTCCCTCTCTCTCTCTCTCTCTCCCTCTCTCTCTCTCTCTCTCTCTCTCATGTCATTTGAACCAAAAGAAAAAGAACAGGCTGGGGCTTTGAATGAAAATCGAAACATAATCAACGTTTATACTTAGAAAATGTATTGAGATCATTTTCTCTGGTAATTTCCTTATTTTAAAGTCTGGACGCGCCATATATCATAATCCACACGTGAAAAAGGTCTGTGTTTAATATTTATCGAAGCTTGATTTCCAGATCAAACCTGTTTATGACTTCATCTGTCTTTTCAGGAGGAACAGTTTTTCCCTAATATTACAGTTGAGCTCAACAGACCACATTTTTTTTGCAGCCAGAATTAGCGAAGGCCATTCTTTTAATTTACGGGGACAAATTATCTTGTTAGGGTTTTGTAGGGTTACTACAAGATAATGAAACACACACACACACACACACACACACACACACACATATATATAAAGGAATACAGGATACTATTTTAACATGATTCTAATGCGCGCATGAGTGTGCTCAGAAAGTTAATGAACGCAAGTTTAATATTTAAGAGTCTGGGCTTTTGGATCTAATCACTATCCAACATCTATACAGCTGCTGTTCTGCACGTTGGTTATATAGCCTATTTTAAAATGATTTAAAAACACAATTACCTACACGACTAGGTTCATATAGCATTTACAAAAGTATTTAAATGCGTTGTTCCACGCATACTATTTTATCTTTCCAGAAGAGCTCGGATCCTCCCGACAGATGCCCCGATTTAAACAAGCCTTAGATATATAATACGTATAAAATCTACCCATTTAACTATGTCATTGGAGATTTCACGCCTTATCTGTACCCCCTATAAATTCTACTCAACCCCTCAGCTGCAGGCAGCAGTACTCATATATCACGCTTAGTAAAACGCTCGCTTGCGTGAACATATGCCCAATTTAGCGTCCATCCTCACCCTATATAAAAACTAAAATAAACATACAATCTACCATGTAAAAGGGGAATTGTATAAAATGTACATTTTAAAATATAATAACAAAACGCATTTAAACATCATCAAACACCACATTTGCCTATTTGGCTTTTAGTGCCTGTAAGAAACAATCACTTTGCTGTATTTATTTATTTTCCACGGGGTGCAAACTAGTACAATTTAAACAGAGTTTTGTTTTAAACTGTCCATCTTATTTCCATCTGTGGATTATATAATTATCCTAAAACTAGGCTAACGGTTTTGGAATGCTGCTGCCACTATCCCTCACAATGGGAGTCTGATGTTGATAAACATATAAATGAATTGTACCCCTTTGTTTAGTATCCACAACGAGGTGTGGACGGCACGCGTTTTGTAACTTTTTGAAGCTACAGTTTCTATTTGGGGTTTAAACAGGACGGGGTTAGCAGCAGCAGAGACAAAAAGAGGATAAAGAGGGCAGGGTGATGATGACCGTGTCTGGTGTAGCAGGGACACTGGGGTTAAAGAGCTGACACCACGATTAAAGCTGACCATTTGTAACTTGCCTCGACCCGTGAAAAACATCGAAAAGGGTAACGTAGGAGAACTGCACATCTTGTCCACGCACCTGCCGTTCAAAGACAAGGAGAGGCGGGACTAAGATCCTACCACCAATTATAATTAATAATTCAACCAATTAGCTGGGGATCATGCTGCTCCTCGGGGCGCGGGAGAATATTCAGATATCAAATTACTACCGAATTGGAAGCAGTTAGGAGCATAGCAGCTTTAAGCAAGCTGATTATTTCCAATTTAAAAAAAAAATTGAAACCATTTCCAGCTTTTTTTTTTTTTTTTTAAATGTAGCCTATGCATACAGTAACAAATTAATCCTGTTTGACTGTAAACAAAAATAACAAACGCATTCTTCATGCTGTACAAAATGCACATCACTGTCTCATTTGTGTAAATTCTTTCTGTTGTAGTTTACACATATTGCACATTGTGATATTTAAACAATATAAGGCGATATATCCAAATTATTACAGCTTGTGTCATATATTATATATATGAAAAAAAATATAACAGAACCTGATAATCTATTCATACAATTTTAAAGAAGACAATATATCACAATAAATATGTACAGCATGCAAAGGCTTTAAAAAAGAAGCTGCAATTAGCATAGTATTTTATTACCAACACGTGTGACAGTTATCAAAATACGACAACTTTATTTTAAAAATGGTAAAAACAATTGTTGAAGCCTATTATTTATATAATGTTTAGTTAGGCTACCTAATGGTTATTAAAGACAGTGGTTTACTATATTGGTTGTGGTTTTAAAGGGGATTATGAATATAATTACGAAGCGTGTTCGCTATACCTCCTATAGAGCTAAAGGATATTGTTGGGTTACTGGCATATTACAAATATTTTAACCTTAATGTTATTTGTTTGTGGTTGAGAGGATGACATGTCCTTCCCTTTAATGACTCTGGTATTGCAAGTCTACTCTAGAGGTCAGTTTGCTGAATACTTGAATACTTCGGGAGAATCACTTTGCCTCTGAACCTGATCTCTTGAATATGGGATGAAAAAGACAGCATTAATATAACTTCAAAAAGGGAAATCGGAGACAGATCAATTCAAGAGGTTTCCATTTGATGTAAAATTATTAAACGAGTTTTATGAATTCCAATAGAAATGTCAAGTAACTGCGTAATTTTAAAATGATCACGTGCTGTAAAGGCTTGTAGAATTACACGAGTGAGTGGGGGCAGCATAATTTGGGTTTGGTCATAAATTACTTAGCTTGAATTGCATCCAATGAGCGATACCCCCACCACATACTATTGCTAGAATTCTTGGCGCCGGAGAATTTACTTACATACGTTTTCCATTCAGTTGTATCATCCGATATTTGTGCAGTAGCCTACCCAAATCTATAAGTGCACATTCAATCTATTCATTTTTTTTCTCATCTGAATTTACCATTTGCACTATAGCGTCGTTGAGGATTTAGGTTTTTGAAACCTCATATAGTATGTAGATGCCATTGGCGAATTAGGCAGCACTTTGAACTCATATGTAATTCTTTCAACCATTTACTGTCAGTTTGCAGTAAATGACCTGCAGTTACAGAGCCCAAAATGACTTCAGCATTCAGTGCAACGTGAACATTAAATCACGTTCTGTGTATTACAGTTCGATCTATAGTGAAAATAAAAATAAGTCTTTGACAAACGGCAAATAATAATGTCTCACTTAACAATGCATGTATTTAGCGTGATAATTTAAACGACTATGGCAATTATATATATATGAGTATTATTGCTTACAAATATTTTACCCACTTATGATATATATATATATATATAATAGATATATTTATATAATCATATATATATATATATAATATATAATATAATGCTTTTTGTGTTAAATTAAAAGCACAGACAAGACAGCACGATTGGTCTTACTTCAGCTACAGTTTCAACCCAAATAATTATTGCTTCTTGATGGTGTGGCATGTACTTAAGATACATATGTACAAAACAATTAGTCACAATCAAATGGCCTATTCTGGGATTGTTTTTTGCTGCAGAACAGAAGTAGTTTAAAATTTCCGGGCTAACTTTCAGGCTGTGATTGGCCCGTGTAAATCTAACCTACATGCAAATGAAGCAACGCCACAAAGCTGCCTTGAGATCAGTACCCTTCTGGAGGAAGACAGGGGATACATTCAGGCTGTACAAGCTCAGGGAAAAACAGCAAAACCCTTTAACGCCTGTACTTTACTCAACACTTCTCTAAATCGAGACGTGTTGTTTTCTCTCTCTCTCCCTATCTCTCTCTCTCTTCGTGTTATGATTCCAGAATGAGTAATAAAGAAGACCGCGGTAGCAAGCATTTCCCTGCGCCGATCTCCAGCTTTACTATCCAGTCGATTCTGGGTACCACATCGGAAGGTGGCCGCTCAGGTAGCAAAGACTCGTCCATAGGAGCTTTGCAAAGAACGCGAACCCTTTCTGTGTCATCGGAAGAAGACTATAGCGCCGGGGAAGAATCGTGCTATAAAGAACCGGGCTGTTTCTGCTCGGAACCCGGCCACAACGAGCCATGCAATCACCAACACCAACCTATCAACTTCTCTCGCCTCGGTAAGTGTATTTTAGAAGCTCGATGAGTCTATTGTCACTTGATCAATTTTTCATTCACGTTTCAATGTGCAAACCTTTGCAATTCGCTTTTATTTGTCTCAACTTCTGTATTTAATTCCTGAATCCAATATAATATAGCCATCATTTATGCAAGTTCTGCACAAATTAATTGTTGCGACTTTTTTGACCAATAAAATAAAAACACACTCGCTAATTAATTAAACATAACGTTTACAATTTTAGTACGGTCTGTAAGTCACAATATGCTTTGGAGCTTTTGCAATGTATTGTACACAGCTTACAGTTGTAAGTATCAAATCATATAACATTTTTAAATGAATTGGGGTTCCCATCCCAGACATTAATTTGGGGTTCCATTACACAATATATATAATATATATATATTATATTATTTATATATATATTAATTATATATATATATATATATATATATTACTTGTCGCATATATCTATATATATTTAATAATTTACTTGTCGTTAAACAATATATTCAGATAAAATTATTTTTTATAAGGAAATTAAATATTCTCCTGTGTCTACTTATTTTTCTAAAAAAATACAGTATGTTTTTTTAATAAGACAATTTGCACTGTATATAAACTTGGGAAATCGTATCAAAACACCTGTTTCTTAAAAAACTAACAGATTCCTCGTATTCTAAGGTAAATGCTCTATTAATTTTATAATTATAATAATACGAATTCATATCACTAATGCTATAACTAAAACAAATATTCTACGGTATACATTATATTAATATGTTCATTATGCAGCTTGCTTAAAGATACGATCCTATAAAGCACATTGAAACTAAATTATCATTCTTGGAAAGTAAACGAAAAAAAATCTGAACGAGCAATGCAGTAAAAGTGTACGTTTTTCATTGCTTTGTTTTCTACAGGTAAAGGGATTGCAGCGGGTCAGGGAGGCACAGAAAGAGGGCAGCACATACCACCGCCACCTCTACTACAGGATTACACAGAAGAAAAGGACACACCTTGTGGTCAAAACT
This sequence comes from Polyodon spathula, assembly GCF_017654505.1. Taxonomy (NCBI): domain Eukaryota; kingdom Metazoa; phylum Chordata; class Actinopteri; order Acipenseriformes; family Polyodontidae; genus Polyodon; species Polyodon spathula. Next base: position 6,198,500 of record NC_054546.1, on the reverse strand, counting down.
CGCCGGCTTCAGAGGACAACAAACACAGCAACTCATCCAAGAAGAAGACCCGAACTGTTTTTTCCCGGAGCCAGGTCTACCAACTCGAGTCCACCTTTGACATGAAGCGCTACTTGAGCAGTTCTGAGCGGGCCTGCCTAGCCTCCAGCCTGCAGCTAACAGAGACACAGGTGAAGACTTGGTTCCAAAACCGCAGAAACAAGTGGAAGAGGCAGCTTTCTGCGGAACTGGACGCGGCCAACATGGCACATGCATCCGCACAGACTTTAGTAGGGATGCCGTTGGTATTCAGAGACAATTCTCTTCTGAGAGTGCCAGTTCCAAGGTCCATTGCTTTCCCAACACCTTTCTATTACCCCGGGAGTAACCTACCAGCCCTACCTTTATACAATCTGTATAACAAGATTGAATACTGACTTTATTCTTCCCCCTCCAAAAACAAACAAACAACAAAACCCTGATTGACACATAAATGTATATTTATATAATAATCTTACCTGATGGAAATGTATATTTCTTATGCAACAACTGGATGTGTAAATATGATAGCAATGTGCTTCTCTAAACGGTAAATACACCATGTGTATATTAATTATTTTGTAGATTGTTTCCTCCTTTAAACAGCTACCCCTTCCTTGTTTAACCAAAACACCTGTTATGTGAGAAAAAAAAAAAAAATCTGGTGTTTTACTACCAGGATGTTTAAGGAATCACACTGAAATAAATTTCTTTACATATAAGTATGTCTTATTTTTTCATACAAAAAATATAAACAGCACAGCATTGAAAATAAATGAATTGAGAAAGATAGGTTCTGTCTTACGGATTTTATATTACCACAAATAACTGAATGTATAAACACCAGTTGTAAAAAGGAATTTAAATGTTGTCAGATTGAAGAAATGGAATTTGTTAACCACACATAGTGTAGTGTAAAAATGAAGCATGGTATTATTATTATTATTATTATTATTATTAGAGTTAAGCACTTTTTGGATATAAAAACTTACAGGCGCGGATTCGGCATTGTACAAAACAGTTACTTTCCCTTTAAAAGTCTTATAGGGGGGAAATGTTTTGTGGTACAAAGTCAGGCAGAAAACTTCTTTGACGGCAGTATGCTAAACAATAATTTTTTGCTGTGATAAATCTGGATGTGTCACAAACACACACACACACATATAGTATATTATATTAATATATATAATATATATATATATATATTATATATATATAATATATTATATTTTTTATTAATTCTACATTCTTGCATCCTTTTTAAGAACGTAGGAAAAATGGCACCGGAGAAGTAATAACCGGGGGGCGTCGGTGTAACATTTTTGTTTGTGTCCTTATTATAATGCGTACGGAATACGACAAGACCGGGGAGTTAGTAATATATTATGGGGTCACACATAAACAGTATTAATCTAATAATACAATACAATTGACGTGTGTTTGTGTGTGTGGTGTGTGGTCACACATATATATATATATATATATATATATATATATATATATATATATATAAATTTTTTTTTTTTTTTCTTTTTCTTAACGAGTGATTGTTGTCGTTTGCAGAGAAGTATCTTTCTTTTCAGGTTATCTGATTGTCTTGTTTTAGCAACCCGATGTGGTAACCAAAGACATAAGCAGACATTCTAGCATCTAAAAACATGCTCCGAAGCTAAACAACATGTCCAGTAATAAGAACCGGCATGTCAAGGCTGACACAGGAACAGCGAGAAGTTAAAATGCAAAAGAATAAAAAGAAGCCCCGTTTTCTCAGTGATCGTCACAATATGAATCAGTGCAAAATGTAACAGTCTGCTTTTATCTTCAGCCCTAAGAGGGTTAATGTTGATCAGCAGTTGAGATGTTTGAGCATTACAGGGCCTACTGGGGAATCACCTATCTGTGGTTATCTAGAGATTACCACTATGGTTAATGCAATCTAGGCGAGCAGAGCTGGAAGGGTTAAAAGCAAACTCCTAAAGTAGCTTTGCAAAAAGGCTCTCTAAGGTTAATGGTAAAGGAATTCAATATTTTCCAGGTGTTTTACTTAAAAATAAATAAAACACTGCCATAGGTATACACAGACTATTTGTATAATGATTTATAATCGTCGGTTGGGAGTGTGGTCTTTCCATCCAGAAATGTTTGGTTTCGTGTGTAGTTAATGTTGAAAAAAAACAAAAGACAATACAAACAAACAAACAAAAAAAAAAAAAAAAAAAAAAAAAAACACACTTCAGTACTGATACGCTATATGATTATTTAAATATCGATATAATTATTATAATGCTTCGTGTTTATAATGGCACTGTACTGTTGTTTTTGGCAAAACCATCGTCGAAAACATATTTTTTTCAACAGGAATTGTGCATACGGGTCAGCATTTTAAATTACAAAAACAAAAAGCTTACCAACGAGTTCTTTCTTACCGAGACACTGAACTGATTTCACCATACACAATATTATTGTACTAGACTGCAGTGATTTTTAAAACCAAACCGTACAGAACAAAATGGGGAAAATGCCATTCCTGTATCACATGACACCAATGTCCTGCAAGACAACGGAAGTGCGTAAACAATAAAGGAGGCGGGAATGGTTTGTATTTCAAATTGACCAATAGGAGAACGTTTTGTTTTTCCTTGACGCAAGGAAGGAAGGAAGGAAGGAAGGACCGAGGTGGATTGCGCGGGGTGTTTAGTCAGCAAGGAAAAAGGAAGTGAAACAAAATACTGTACGTGTGTATATATGTTTTAAACATTTCTGCTTCTGTGATTTATTTTTTAAAATAACCAAGACGAAGGTGAGTTTAATAAATGTCGATACTCTGAATGTGTTTTTTTGTTTGTTTGTAAGTATAATGCAGTTTTTGCTAAGTTATATTATTCTGTCACGCTTTTTCAGGCCTTCTGTGTTGTTAATTTCGTTTTGGTTTTAAAACAAAACAAACAAAAAAAAAAACTTGTTGTCAACATCGGGTATTTCTTTATATGCCTCTATTAAAATTCATGTCTGCTGTAGTGTGGACGAATCCTTGGTGTTTATTTGCATAAGGTTAGAACAGATAGAAGTTTGTGATGTATGTAGATGGCAACAAAATGCCTGTAATGTAGTATACCTCGGTGGTATTTTGAATGGCTTTTTCTGACCAAGTTGGTACGAAGTGTGTGTGTGTGTGTGTGTGTGTGTGTGTATATATATATATATATATATATATATATATATATATATATATATATATATATATATATAAAAAATTGCCATAGTCGTTTAAATTATCAAGCTAAATACATGCATTGTTAAGTGAGACATTATTATTTGTGTGTGTGTGGTATATTATATATATATAACATATCCGATTACTTTAGCTTGCACCATTTATGTGCGTAATTGCCGTTTGTCAAAGACTTATTTTTATTTTCACTATAGATCGAACTGTAATACACAGAACGTGATTTAATGTTCACGTTGCACTGAATGCTGAAGTCATTTTGGGCTCTGTAACTGCAGGTCATTTACTGCAAACTGACAGTAAATGGTTGAAAGAATTACATATGAGTTCAAAGTGCTGCCTAATTCGCCAATGGCATCTACATACTATATGAGGTTTCAAAAACCTAAATCCTCAACGACGCTATAGTGCAAATGGTAAATTCAGATGAATAATGAATAGATTGAATGTGCACTTATAGATTTGGGTAGGCTACTGCACAAATATCGGATGATACAACTGAATGGAAAACGTATGTAAGTAAATTCTCCGCCGTATTGTGGACATAAAAAAACTTAGATCTAAAATTAAAACGAAACGCCGCTGTTTCTTGTCATTTGGTGCAATTAAAATACACAACTACCAGTCTCGTGTGTGTGTGTTCTCTCTCTCTCTCCCTCTCTCTCTCATTATATATATATATATATATATATATATATATATATATATATATATATATATATATATATATACACGCACAATCTGTGAAGGCACTATATAAACACAAGATGAACTCCACTGTAAGAATTTATTTGTGTGACGGAGAGGCACACTGAATCATGAAATCGTATACGTGTAGCATACCAGTACTACAATTGTTACTTTAAGGCAATCTCAGAGATTGGCACAGCGTTTTCTTAAAACAAAATGCACCTGTGTAGCAAGAGACTGTGTTTTTAATCTCTCTCTCTCTCATTATATTTCTTGCATTTCTGGTTTAATATTGGATTGATTTTTACCCCAGATGACAGGTTCAAATGAATTTAAGCTAAACCAGGGCCCTGAGGATGGTATCTCTGCTGTCAAGTTCAGTCCAAGCACTGCACAGTTCTTGTTGGTTTCTTCCTGGGATACCACTGTCCGCTTGTTTGATGTTGGTGGCAACGCAATGAGGATGAAGTACCAGCACTCCGCCCCTGTTCTTGATTGTGCCTTTTATGTAAGTGATTATATAACTTTTTTGAACATATTAACAGATGGGAGTTTTGTGGATCTACTGTGACAATATCTCCTTTAGTTCAGTTCACCAATAGCTGGTTACAAGTTTAAAACAAAAAAAAATCTAAGTCTTGACTCAAACACTCCAGGTTAATCTTGTCATGCCCCTGTAGTGTTCCCATAAAATTCCCATCATCGTTGCATAGATAGGCAACTAAAGCCACCCCACCCCACGTAGTCAAATTGGTCCAACCCTTCACCTCCAGGGGTTGTTAATTTACTATCCTGGTTTCATGTCTTTAACCTTTTCAGTCCGTATCACAAACTCCAGCAAACAACACACTATTGGCAGCCTCTGTCTGAGGGACATCCAGCACTGATTGATCGAAAGGGTGTTAAGTTCAGCATTGAGGTGTAGTCACAGAGCTGTTAACAAACTATATTGTTTTTGACTCCTATAGAAAACCTTTTATTATTTTATTTTAAATACCCCCCCCCCCCCCCCCCCACAGACCCCCCACACATGTTTGGAGTGGTGGCTTGGACCTGCAGCTGAAAACGCATGATCTGAACACAGACCAAGGTAAGCTGTATTTGTGCTGTAATATTGTATACAATGATTTTCAGTGTTATCAAAGCAGTGCAGCAACAATTTGTTAATTTAGTTGGTATCAAAATGTATTAATACAGAATCTGCTGACTTAACTACACAATTTTCTATTGCTATAATTAACTTTCAACTATCACAATCTGTTTCTTACTATCCTATTTATTTACCAGGTAAAAACTGAGAAGGAGCAATATCTACTCCCCTCAGTTCAGCAGAAATAATACTTCTCACTCTGAATTAAACCGATGAAGACATGCATTCAAATGAACCATTTTGTCTACTCTGTACACTCTTGGTAGGGCTTCAAATGTTAGGTCTTCTGATTTGGTTTTAAGGTTTAGGAAATTAAATCCTTAAACACCCCTTTTGGAGACCAAAGCCAAGTACACAATCCACTTAAAATAATATAGGTCATGTAATAACAATGGTATTAATTCGCACTCTTTTTCAATACCTGCAGAAACGATAGTGGGTGCCCACGATGCTCCTATCCGATGTGTGGAGTACTGTCCGGAGGTGAATGTGATGGTGACGGGTAGCTGGGACAGATCGGTCAGACTTTGGGATCCCAGGACTCCATGTAATGCAGGAACATTCTCACAGCCAGAAAAGGTTGGTTTTGTATCTACTACACTTTTGCATTTATCCACCAAAGCCCAACAAGATTTTCAAGGGCACCAATGTTTTAAGGAGCTTTACACGGTTGGCCAAACCTTTCTCCTGCACAAGAACGTTACAGCTACAAGACCTGAAGTGCATTGGTCTGTCAATAGAAATGTAAAACCTTCAACTCTAAATTAACAGTACTCCTAGTGTTTTTGTAAATCTGTACACATCTCTAATTGGATAATCTCTCTGTTCTAAGCTTGATATAATATCTGGTAAATGAACTGCTGTGGGAGTAGTATGCAACCCGAAAGGCACACAGTAAAATATTGGCAACATAGTATTATTACTTTATTTGGTAGTGTCATGGTTATAATGATTCATTGATACATAAGATTGTTTTATTTTTAACTGCTAGATGCTTTTACAGTGCAATAGTATTGTCGGTGCTGATCACAATGAAAATTAGGCTGGCAAAAAACAGTGTTTACCAAGTAAAGACAGCTAAAAAGATGTCAACTGTTTGGTAACCCCTGAGCATCAGTGTGGCAATAGAATACCAGGCATTGATGTGGATAGGCACTTGACGCATACAACACAGCAAGATTGTTTTTCTTCAGTGTTTATCAAGAACTGCTGTTCTTGTTCAGGTGGAGTTACAGGTAAAGCATTGCAGTTATTTTGTATTCCAAATGTTCAAAGTATCCACACTTTCAGTTGAAACGCATGAACTTGCAGGAGAGCCATTTTCGGCTTAGTTAGACTCCAGTATCTGTACTGTAGGCTTGCATGATTCTATCTATTGTTTGAAACCCCTAATCTGTACGCTCAGTAAATTGCTGAGACATATCAGTTACTTTTTTCTGTCCTTACCCACCAGGATCTTTTGGCCTTTTGCAGTGAAAATGACCACATTACACAGCACATTATCACTGAATGGCTGTGCTGCTTGACAGATTATTCTTGACCCAATTTCAGCAAAAGCCCTGTGTTGAGGATAAATGGATTGCATTAGATAGTGGCTGTGATTTATAGCCGAGTTTGGCATGTGCGAGGTAAAGGGATGAATTTGTGACAGATTGGAGTGCAACTGACAGCCTCTGTGAATGAAGCTGTTTATTAGTTCCGCAGGGTTCATTGTCATCAGTGTTTGTAATACTTCACTGGGTGGATGCTTGCACGCCGTTGACTTGCAAGAATCTGCATGACCTGTCAGCTTTGCAGCTTGATTTATAACGGCAGAAGGGCAGGGGAGACCATTTAGTATGAAGTCTGGCTGACAACCAATATTTATAAAGAATAGCTAGTGTTATGTATTGCCAAATGGTGGGTATGAATTACAATTTTTAATAGCTGGGGCAATTGAAATGATTTGAAGTGGTTAAACTAAAGAAGACAGCAGCTGGTATTACAGTGAAGATTTGTTGAGATGATGTGCTGCACTTAAGAATTCAGCAGGGTGATGTGAAAGGCAAGTATGGTGTGACTGAGGGATGATTTGTGGAATCATAAAAGAATAGGAATTGAAATGGCTTAATCTCACCAATTGGCTTTTTATATAACTTATTTCATTGTATAAAAAAGCCTTATTTCCTATTCATCACCATATGCTACAGTGGTTCCTTTTTATACTATACTGTGTGGAAGGTTTTCATATCTTCATAGCATTTTCCCTCTTCCAAGGTGGTAGTAGTGAGTACTAATGGTAACTATTCTTAACCTGCTGTCAAATGTAGAACTTGTTTGCTGAAGTGATTTTATAAAATTGTCTAGTACTTCGTTCATTCCAAGCGATCAAAGACATACTGTTGTGGTCAGCATGTACACTTGCAGGGGGGGTCTTGTTTTACTGTTACCTAAAACTTTGATGTGTGGGTACTTAGAATTGTGCCCTGCAAAAAAAAGATTAAAGTGTTTTACTGGTCCTTTCCTGATTCAACTCAACTTAAACTTCAACTTAAACTCATTTGGATTGCACTATTCCAATAGGCTAAAAGTTTCTCACTGAAACCTCCACCCCACATTGTATGGATTTCTGTCCACTGAACATGCAACAAACCATACAATTGCAACTCAACTTCCTTGTTTATTCAGTGTTAATTTTCCTTGTGTGTGGATTTATTTATTTATGGATATACAGTAACACATTACCTCTATGGAAGGCCATCTGGGTCAAACCCATTGTGCTGCTTTTAGAGAGAGTCAGTCTCATGGGACAAAGGCAAACACATCCTTCTGAAATGCCTCGCTTAAACTGCCCAACTTGATGTAAATGTTGTGTAGTGATTATGTAGTGTTCTTTTTTTTTTTTTTGTTGCGACTTTCTATTTTGTGCAATGTAATAAACGGTGAGGTAAGTAAAAAATTAATAATGTGGTCAACTGTATGTACTATTTATTTCAGGAATAAACAAAACAAATGTTTTTCTTGAACTGCTATTTGACATCCTTTGTAGTTAATTCACTGGGGTAAAGTAAGACCTACACAACTTATTCTTTACACATGGAATATTTTTCTACTTCATGTGTTACATATTGTAATGTCTTGCTGTAAAATAAAGGCACTCACAGGCCACATCCCCCTGCTGCTATGCAGTCTCTGCTTCTGTGCTGAGCAATACAATGGCTTGTTACTTTTTGTAAATTAACAAATATCTAAATTAGACCCTTTGCAGTCCTATGTCGACCAGGTCAGACATTACAATTTTCCCTTTCTGGTCCGATATTGGACCCTGTCCGACATCACCAAAAAGATGTCAAGCACAGGCCTCTTGTTTTTCTTAGGAAAAAGCCGAGAAAGCTTTCAATGGCAGAGTGAGACCGATAGGAACCAAGAGAAGATGGGGATGGGGATGGGAGCAGATCTCAGCAATACAGAGGCCCTGCACCACAGACCTAACACGGACATAAAAACACAAGATAGCTGTTTCCGCATCCAACGCTCAGAGAATATCAGACATTTGTAAAGCTTTTTGAGATGTATGGTAATAATGACTTGGATTGCATTACTGAGGAGTTTGGTGATAAAACGAGTGGTCAGGAGAGGATTTATCAGTATGCACTACTGTGAAAACGTATGTGATAAATACAGTGAACAAAGGGTGGGGCTTGGCTGGAGATGGAGTACTCTGTGTGCCGTTGATATGCAGTGCCTTTTAAAACCTATTTTACTGTAAAAAAAAATACTTTTTAAACAGCGCATGTAAATAAACCATGAAAATCTTGTGCTCGTCCCAGCACTTCATATGTATTTTTTTGGTTTGTGTGTGTAATGGGATTTTTGTTCTTGATTGTGGTGGTGTTACTACTTCCCCAGGTTTACACGTTGTCTGTGGCAGGAGATCGACTGATCGTTGGTACAGCTGGCCGGAGAGTCCTTGTGTGGGACTTGAGGAATATGGGTTATGTTCAGCAGAGGAGGGAGTCCAGTCTCAAATATCAGACCCGCTGCATCAGAGCATTTCCAAATAAACAGGTACCAGTGAAGTTTAACATACTAATTACGTTTCCATCAGGAAAATAAATATATATCTGGATTAATAATTTTTTTCTTAGTGTTTCCATTTTCTAGACGCTATATGTTGCTTCCTGTTAAAATTTGACAAGCTGTGGGTTTATTGATGTTTTGGATTGATCAATAGTTTGAGATGTGCTCCCAATAACAGCTAGCTTCTGACAAGTCATCTTTTGATTCTACCAATAACAGAAAGAGTGACAATAACTGGTGGTAGTATTATTATTATTATTATTATTATTATTATTATTATTATTATTATTATTAATTTAAGTGCTTTGAGCTCAATATTCTAAGTTGGAATGGGAGCCCTAATCATTTTAACCACTTATGGGGAGTGTGGGGGTGAGTTCTAACAGGGAAAGATGTAGAACTCACCCCTGTAGCTGTAACAGAAAAGTTTACAAAAGTCTGGCAACCATAGAATAGCTGCTGGACTGTTTTAAAAATGTACTTGGCTTAATCATTGTTTTAACTTTTAAGACATAGAAATAAGAACCTGTTTTTTTCTTTCAAAAATCATTTATATTTGACACCTCTAACTGCCTGACCTGACCAGTTCAACTGAGCTGTTTGAGAGAAAAAAATAAAAACCTGGTGCTGCATCCATGTACTGCTGTTTAGGCTGTTGTAGCCCAGAATCTTTTCAGATGTTGTCATGTTTGCGGTCTAATACGATCCCATGCCGAAGTGTTGTTGTTTCTTGGTTGTAGGGCTATGTGCTTAGCTCAATCGAAGGTAGGGTTGCAGTTGAGTATTTGGACCCCAGCCCAGAAGTACAAAAGAAGAAATATGCATTTAAATGCCACAGGTTAAAGGAAAATGGCATTGAGCAAGTTTACCCGGTCAACGCGATCTCATTCCACAGTGTGCACAACACCTTTGCTACAGGTAAGAACCATGCTTTTGTGTTTTAAACAAAACTCTTACCAGGCTTGTGGTGTAAGTTATCTAATACTGGAATCTCTTAATGTGGCCCCTGTTGATGCCTTCAATTCTAGGGTTAAATGCTTTTTTGAAACAAATTGTATTTCTGTGGCAGCTTGGTCTAATGGTAAGCTGGCTGGTATCTGTTCTGGTTTCCTTCCATATACTGGAGAACTGTTTTGAAAGCGAGCAAGGCTGTTTCTTGTGGTTGTTCCATGCCACAGTTAAGCTTTCAGTGTGTGGCTATTCTTCTTTCCTAATCCTGTGTCGTTTGTTTTTGGTTTTATTTTGTTTAAGGTGGCTCTGATGGATTTGTGAATATCTGGGACCCCTTCAACAAGAAGCGTCTTTGCCAGTTCCACCGCTACCCAACCAGCATCGCTTCCCTTGCGTTCAGTAATGACGGCTCCACTCTGGCTATAGCAGCGTCCTACATGCACGAACTGGGTGACATTGAACATCCTGAAGATGCAATCTACATTCGCCAAGTGACAGATGCTGAAACAAAGCCCAAGTGAGTTTCCTTCACCTGAATTTTTTTTTAAATCCTATTCCAAGTTATCTGTTAATTTTTTTTTCTGAATTTCATGAATGGAATTATTGATATGGGTAAGTGCAGCTGCCAGTTCAGTCAGTTTCGATTTTTATCTTGTTCTTCCAAGGTTTCAATATCCGCCAGTTAATAGACGTCCAGCAGATAACAACGCAGCTATTTTTTCTTTTCTTCGATGCAGGATGTCTATCTCGTTCATTCCTTGGCAGTTTTGGAAACATTGCCTCTTCAAATCTGTTGTCTAATTATTTTTTTACAATGCCTCTATCTGGAAGCATATCAAATTTGCACTGACACCAAGAGTTTTGTGGATTTAATATAAATCTACAGAACAGTTTAGGTTTATAATACTAACATGCAACATAAAACAATCAAGTCAACAAACATTTTGCCTTGTGCCACCCCCCCCCCATTAAATAAACTGACCAATAAAGGAATATCAACCCAAAATCCAATGGCCGTAGAACTTTGCTAAAACCTTTATTAATAAAGCATAATTCCAAAGGTTAAATTTTAGTTTCGTCAGACCACAAAGCTTTTTGCCACATAGCCAAAGAATCTCCTGAGTTTTTTTGCATAGTTCAAATGGGATTCAAGGTGGGGTTTCTTGAGTAATGGTTTCCTTCTTGCCACCCTACCGTACAGGCCAGATTTGTGGAGTGCTTGGGATATTGTTGTCACATGCACACTTTGACCAGTCTTGGCCATAAAAGCCTGTAGCTCTTGGTAGCCTCTGATCAGTCTCCTTCTGATCTAGGCAGGGTATTGGTGGTGCCATACACCTTCCGTTTCTTAATAATCGTCTTGACTGTGGTCCAATGGATATTCAAGGCTTTTAATATTTTTTTATACCCATGCCCTGATCTGTGCCTTTCAACAACTTTGTCCTGCAGTACTTTTGAAAGTGCCTTGGTGCTCATGTTGAGTCTTTGCTTTGAAATACACTACCCAGCAGAGGGAACAGGAACTGCTGAATTTATCCTGAAATCATGTCAATCACTACAGTTTAACACAGGTGGAGGCCACTTAACTTGGTGTGTAATTTCGAAGGCGATTGGTTACACCTGAGCTAATTTAGGATTGCTGTTACAAGGGGGTGGACACTTAACCAACCAAGCTATTTCAGTTTTCATTAATTTAATTTTCTACAAATTTCTAGAATATTTTTTTCACTTGGAAGTTGTGGGGTAGGATGTGTAGATAAATGAAGGAAAAAAAAAATGGAAAAGCCGGTGTAGACTTTCTATAGGCACTATATATATAAAAAATAACATTTATTGAACCTTGCACTGTTAATTGTAACCTGTCTTGTTTGGGTTGGTAAATGTCTGTACAAGTACATTTTTATAAATCTGTACTATTGCACATTGTATAGAAAAGACAATGCCTATTTAACACAACCATAAGAAACCCTGTTATGTGTGAAAATAATTTTGGGGGGGATTTGCCATCAGTTAAATTTAGTAACCTGTGATTTTGGCAAAATGTAGAGAGTTCATGTAGAAAGTCATTCAGTGGCTGATTGTTTTCCCAACACAGCATAGTATTTTCTAATTTCCCAGAAAGTGAGGTCTGCCTCCTGACGAGGTTAATCTACAATTAAACTCAGATTTCCAATTGGCCCTCTTTTTGTGTTTAACAGATGGTTTGTTTCCTGGACTGTTGCAGCACAGAGAGGTTAGGGTCTGGCTCTTGGGAGATGCAGAGTTTGAGTTTGATTTACTAACACAAATAAAGCCAATAATAGTAAATCTGACATTTGTTTCATGACTTCAGAAATAGTCTTTTTAGTAGACATTTGATCCTAGAGGGGGAAATGCGGCGTAAGTAATATGCTGAGAAAAAAATAGCAGAGGCTTGTTTAGAAAATAATTTTAAAGCAATCGCATTGCATTGACAGACAACTCTTCTGATCTGTTTTTGTCTTTAAGTGAATTTGAGGCACAATAACAAGATTTTGATAGTGCCTTGTCATTTGTAACCTATGAGGTCTTTAATTTATTGACTATAATGGTCAAATTGCTTGTTTTTTTATTTTTTAGCATCATTCTGGTATACATCACTTCTAAATGGAGTGCTAAAAAATCAGATTTGTATTGGTCTCAACTTATTTTAAATACATAATCATAGACAATCTTTGCACAGTAACTTAACTATAGCTGCTGTCTGTATTTTAGTATTTTGCACAACATTATGTGGTATTTGTTTTTTGGGTCTTACGTGTTTGTGTGCTAATATGGAAGCAGCATCAATGTCGAGTTTGAACAAAAACAAAATTAACGTAGCCTGTTACACAAAATATATCAAAGTGCTTCTGTTACTAAACACAGTTTGACCAATATAGCCTGCGTTAAATTTTTTTGTAGTAGAAGGAATTGCAATAAAACCTTATTGGTTATTGTAAACATAAAGGGGGCAATATGTATTATATATATATATATATATATATATATATATATATATATATATATATATATATATATATATATATTTCTTACTCTGAAACTGCAGTGCTTCATTACAGTCTAAATTGTGGTAGGAAAGTTATGCATTGTTGGGATTTGTGTCTAGCACCTCGGTCATACAAAGTTGGGATAGTGGATATCTTCACTCGGCAGCTGAAGGTCCATGGCAAGTCTGAGCAGCTCTGCATAGCACAGCATTCTCCAGGTGCATGAAGCCCAAGATGGAAGATCTACCAATGTAATCTCTGGGGCTCCATTTTTCACACTTGTAATATATATTTATTTCAAACAAATGCAAGGACTGGCTACCACAGGAAGATTACTCCATACCAATGTAAAGACTTTTTGTTTTTCACCCCTTTTTGTGTTTTCATGTTTAACATTATGAAGGTGAGCTGATTGCTTGCCATTCTTTTATTGTTGCCTTTAAAAAAAAAAAAAAAAAGCATGTAATTTATTATATTTATTTATTAGTTAGTGCTGTGATAGATATCTGAATATTTTTGGACATTTTTTGTATTCCGATACAAATATTCATGTTCGTATTCACTAGAAATTATAAAAATACCTTGCACTTATTTATTGTCTCGCCAAAAGTTGTGCTACAGTTTCAAACATGGCAAATTAAAAAAGAGCTCTGTGTGATATGTAAAATTAATATATATATTTAAAAAAAAAACAGGATCAACAGAGCAGCTCTTTAAAAGTTTGACAGCAAAAAGTGAACAAACAAGATTATGCGCTTGCAAGCATGTGCCCTCTGAAAAACTATCTGGGTCAAAAAAGGGGTTGCCATTCTGAAATGCCTTGCTTAAACAGCCCCAACTTGCTGTAAATGTGTAGTGATCTTTATATTAGATTTTTTTGGTTGTGAATTTTGTGGAATGTAATAGTTGAGGACCAAAACCGTGAGTCTTTTCCCCCCTTCATTTTATAATGCCATTTTGATGTTTCTTTTTGTTTTGAAGTGTTCGTTTTAAAGTTAAATTTCAGTTTGTTTGGTTTCTTTCAGCTACAGTAAGGCACAAGTAATGTGTAAGTACTGTACAAATAATGTTAGTAGAAATAGACAAAGGCAAGCTTACCATAAAATGTTTTCTTTTGAAAATCCCCTATTCATGACGTAAAAATCAGTGTTGTAGAACATGTACCAGTGTCTCTGCGGTAGTTGTCAACATAACTATTTTACAGTTTTGCTGTTTTTAAAAGTTCTTTTTAAATTTTCCTTTTAGCACCCAGGTCAAAAAATAACTTGTGCTTTTTCCAAATCAAAGTCTTAATTCTCAGGAGCTTCCATTGAAATTGTCATGTTGTAGGTGATCCTCATGTAAACGAGAGTGTTTGCTGGTCTGCACTCTGTTCTGACAGCTAAAACCCCGTTCTGCTGGTACAGAAGATACAGATATTGCAATTGCTGCAAGTTTTGCGATGGCAGGAAATATGTTGGAATAGTTCTCAATAAAAAGCCTGCAGGCCTCATCCGTGGTCTTTAAATCATGATTTTTGAGCAAGTGTTTTGATTGTCTAAGTTCTTGGTTAAGTATCAACAGGTAAGATACTCTGATACAGATTACTGATACCAGGGACGTGTGCAGTGCTACATGGGATCCTGAGACTTGCATGTTTTTTATAAAAGGATGCAGGGAGCAGTGGAACCATTTTTACACATTGCAATGCATAAAAGTACATCCTACAAACAATTATTGGATAGGGATGAAGAGGGAATCTGTTGTCTTGCATCTGTTTTTGAAACGCACTTACTTTTTAACATTTTATTAATGTGCGTATGTAACACCAGAATTCTGCGTAAATGCGGTGTCAACTTTATTTACTATTTATTTTGGGAATAAACAAAACGATGTTTAACTTGAACTGCTATTTGTAGTTGTCACTGGGGTAAAGTAAGGCCTACACGACGTATTATTTGTGATATTTTTCTACTTTGACGTGTTACTGTAACGTCTTGCCTATAAAACACAGGCACGCACACACGGGCCACGCCCCCTGCCACTACTGCTCATTGGTCTCTGACTGTTCTGAGCAATATAATGGCTTTTATTACTTTTTGAAAACTACCCAATATCTGAACGAATATTTAAATTATGAACAAATATTCAAACGTGAAAATCTTGTGTTCACCCAGCATTAACATACATAATACAGTAGATGCTGATTATTAACAACCTCTCTTCCCAGCAAAAAGATGTCACTGTGTTATAAAAGCTGCATAAAGTATGCAATAAGTCATGCAAGTGCGCTCTGTAGCACTGGCAATTAGTAATAAAGTTGTCAGTAAGCGGCGTGCAGTTGCTAATACCAGAATTCCATTAACATTGAAGTCTATGGGACGGGATTGGTTCCTGGGAAAATGTTATGCATGTGTATTGTTCCTGTAACATTATGGCTGTTTTGGTTATGAATGTGTTGCAGCCATTAAAATGGTAGATTTTCAAAATGAAAGTGAGTTGTGGATTATCATATATATAATTTTTTTTTTTTTTAGAAATACGTGCACACACACAGAGGTATGTAACATGCCTGTTCACTATAGTTTAAATGTCCAGCAGGTTTCATTACTGTTTTTGTTTCTTCCACAGGTCAACGTAAATTCTTCAAACTTTCAATTTTTTTTTGTTTTTTAAAACCCTGAA
Source organism: Polyodon spathula (assembly GCF_017654505.1). Taxonomy (NCBI): domain Eukaryota; kingdom Metazoa; phylum Chordata; class Actinopteri; order Acipenseriformes; family Polyodontidae; genus Polyodon; species Polyodon spathula. The sequence continues at coordinate 6,182,731 of NC_054546.1, read as the reverse complement.
GTCTCCCTTGTTGTGGAAGTGCCTGCTGGTATCCAGTCCTGAACCACAGATGGATCAATAAAATCGCCCTGTTCCTATTCATTCTGTTATTGTATATTATGTTCGTTTCCTATTTCCTTCCTTATCCTTTTTTTTTTTTTTTAAATGTCCTGTTGTAGTAAATGGACTCCCTAAACTGGGGTAAAAATTGTATTCTGTATCGATCTTTTGTAGATTTTGTATTATCAGTGTTTTGTCTATTGACAACAAAAAGTTTTAACTCTGGAATTCATCTCTATTTAAAGAAAAAAAAAACAAACAAAAAACAAAAACACTGATTTGGTGTAGAGATTTCCTGTGGGGTGTGTGTTTTTATGTGATCATACTGTTCAGTATAGCCCAGATTGTTAAATGTACAGTAAATCTGTGCTTGTGGGTTTGCTGCAAATTGCAATTGGGGATTGAGAAAAGGTCACAAGGCCAGAATCCATGCCCAGAAGTGGGTTTGGACAGCCTTGGTCTAATGAATGCTTGAATTTTGTAATAAGAAAAAAATCCCCCCCCCCCAATGTGTATAAATAACTGCATGCTTTTTTTTAAAGTGAACATTAAAAAAAAAAGTTCAATGTTCACATTTAAAATGATAAATTCAGTGCATTTTTATATATTTCAGATACTTTTAATAAATGAAAATGTTAAACTAGTTATAAACATAACAAACAAACAAAAAAAACTAGGGCTTCAATTTCAGCGTCTACTTCCCGTACACTAATTTTTCCCCTTAAGTTCAACATCCAACTGTTGGCTCAATTTATGGTATGAGCATATTTTAAAGGAACGGTTACACCTCTGTTCGACAGGGCTCGTGGAGTGGAGCAGTAGACGCTGCTTCAGTGGATACTTGTTGTCCCCTATCAACCAACCTCTCAAACTCATCCTGCTTTTATTCTTAGCAGACGCCCTTAGCCAGGGCGACTTTCAGTTGTTACCAAATCACAAAGTATCACATTAATCCAGTGCACACTCTATATTTGTTTTATTTATTTTTTCTCTTTGCTTGCTTCCCTGGTAGTTTCACCGGTATTTATAGTCGACCATATCATTTGCAGTTTTGACCTAGTTTTCACATGTCAACTCAAACGCAAACGCTAACATGTGATTGTTTTTTAAATCGCTACATTTGTAAATAAGGACATCCTTAAAGTTCAACCCATGTCAAGCACTAGCGCTAACTTGCTGAGTAGGCACTAAAACATGGTTGCTGAATCACATAGGTGGGCAAAGTCTGTTAGCCCACAAGTGCGTCTGATTCTGGTGCGCTAACTGTCCCCAAAAGTGTTTAGTGATTGATTTAGGGGTTTGCAAACGCTGCTAAATAGGGCCCTGAAAATCAGAAGCCCTAGTTGTAAAAGACACCACTGCCAAGCAGGATATGCAACACCAGACATTTGGCAGAGCATACTGAACTAGATTTGTCCGTTGAAGAGGTCCTCCAATTACCAGGAAGTTCTTACAGACCCATACAAATAGGTCTCTAAGAACTCAATAATAGCACCTGCATTAAAACACTGCGGTAATTGCATGTATAAAACAAAACACCCGCGTCCTACAATCTTTTCAAACCTATTCGAAATGCTAAATAGGACACTTTGAATGAACCCTATGTGGCTCAAAAAACATTTGTTAGACACCTGTACGATCCATTTTGTGCTTGGATTGTACCTATATGAATAAATACTGTATATAAATTCATAACTGGGTGATTAAAGTTATTTATTTTTTTATGAGATGATGGTACTTTTATAATACTAGAGGAAACTTCTAATGTAAAAAAGTAAAGCAGGTGATCACAGTACATACTATAAAAAGGAATTTAAAAAATATCAGAGTGGGGGCTTCCTATAAAGTATTATTGGTGCAACACTCAATTTGCTTACTGAGCTATGCATTACACCCATGATGACTTAACTGATACAAGAGGTAGTCAGTTTAATTACGTTTTCTGGCAAGGGGCATGTACAAGAGCAAACTTGTATCTTTATGGTTAACTAAGTCGCCCTGGATAAGGGAATCTGTTATAAGAAAATACATACACACATTAACAACAACAGCAACAATAATTAATAATATTAATAATCCAGCTGGAATCACCCTTTTATTGCATATATATATATATATATATATATATATATATATATATATATATATATATATATATATATATGATATATATAAAACTTGCTTGACAAACCTGGGGGGCAAATCATTCAGCTTAAATAAAACGGGCTGAATGGGCAGTGGAATAAGAAAGGAGCACCTTTTGTAATTTTACATTCGAAACGCAGACAAAATTTACCAATACATTAATCAGTAGCCTAGCCTACTACTGTACAAGCAATGTCTTTGATATTGAAAACTATGTGAATGCAAGGTAAGGAGGTTCATACTGTTGCTTGATCGATCTAGGGTTGATATATTGCTTTATGTGTCTATTAAAGTAAAGCTTTCCTGCATTATACAGTAGTTATTTAGTATCTGCTGGCTCGGTCTGTGTTACAGTCAGACTGTATATAATATGATACTGTGCTGTATTCTGAATTTTGTTTTGGGAGTTTCAGCACAAAGAAAGCGTGCTTGGGAAATTAGTTTTCTTTCAGTCCGAAAGAACGATCGTGATTGCAACCTCCCTGTTTATTTTTTAAACATGTATTAACACTAGTGATGCTGCTATCACAATTGTTCTTTTGAATATAATCATTATATAGATGTGGACGGAACCTTGTATGATTGTTGGGTGTTTTCTATTGTTGTAGTACCTCGGAAAGCGCCTGCATTTCACTTCAGTCATTGGGTGCGCGGACTTAGGGCTTACTTTTTAAAAGCGTTATTTTGTGCCTCGCAAAGCTGGTTTTGTGTTTAGAGCATAGTTTTGAACATAGTAGGATCTTGCCAATTGGCAGCTGCTCCCACTAAATTGCACTATGCATACATTATATTTGTGCACAGCGCAAAACGTTAGGTTACCGTAACCCTGGTTCCCTGAAAGAGACAATGACAACCAACGTGACTATGGGATATCTCTGCCTATTGTGCAGGTATTACTGAGCTCTTTATACCAGAGCTGTCGATAGGCCTATTCCTGGGATGACACACGCAGCCCCGCCCACTGAGGGATTAAAACCAGCATCCTACGGTTAGCCATCTCAATTTTTCCATCAAACACGCGAGGGCAACCAATGTGACCTTGTGGTTAGTGGTTGTCTTCTCTTTCAGGGAACCAGGGTTACGGTAGGTAATCTAACGTTTCCTATCAATTCGAAGACGACTACCAATTTGACTATTTGATTAGTATACCAGAGCCATCGTGAGGGAGAAGGAACAGCACCATATGAGAGACGCATCAGAACCACATAACCCAAGGGTTAGGGGTGTGAGCTTACACCCTCAAGGACCCTCGTGTCTAATGAAGACAGGAAAGCCCAGCTAGCCACAGTACAAATATCGGACAGCAAGGACCCTCTGATGAGGGCCCAAGATGTAGCTAACCCTCCCAGGTGGGGGCAAGCCAGCACCATCATATGCAATCGAGACTGTCCGAAATCCAATGCGACAGACGCTGCTTTGAGAGGGGCTGTCCTAGGGTCTGTATCCCATGACAGACAAAGAGCTGGTCAGAATGACGCAGAACTCTTGTCGTATCCACGTAGCAGCTCAACACCCGCACTGGGCAGAGGAAATTCAATCTCTCATCCTCCTCCTCCTCCGAAGATGGGGTTGATGGAAGGACTCCAGTTCCACAGACTGATTAATGTGGAAGGCTGTGATCAAGATAACAGGCATGGGGCAAGAAAGTGGGTCGTGACTTCTAGTAAGACACCAAATCTGGAAATACTTCCACTTGTATATATACAGCAACCTAGCAGAGTATGCCCTAGTGCTCTGCAGAGTAGCCACTACTGCGTCAGATAGCCCTAGGGCTGTCCAGAGGCCCCTTTTAGGGGCCAGACCTATAAATGGAATCTGGCAGGTTCTGGATGCCAGAGAGTGCCTCCTGCTTGATTGAGGAGATCCAGGCAAAGCAGGATCTCCCAGGGATGGCTTCGTAAGAGCTGGGATAGAGTTGAGATAGTTTAGTACTCTGTTCCCCTGCAACGCAAGGGGCCAGGATAGCATCTATGCACTTTGAAAACGTACGTGGAGCCAGGGAGAGGCGAAGCGGAGATACTTCCTGTGCTCTGGACGAATGGGAATGTGAAATACGTGTCCCGTATTTAAACCAGTCGCCTTGTTGGACGAACTGGAGAATGTGATGATGAGTTAGCATTTGGAACCTCTATATCTTTAGGAACTTTAGTCTAAGATGGGGCGGAAACCACCATCCTTCTTGGGTAGAACACCTTTCCGCAGGAGGTGGGGTCTACAAGACGGATGGCTCACTTGCACAGCAAGGCTGCCACTTCCTCTTTGAGTACCGAGACCTGAAGAGGATCCGACACAAAGTGTGTGAGACTCCTCGGAGGAGAAGGTCCTAAACGGAACTACAACGCGTAACCATTGTGAGCGGTGACTGATTCCGGGAAAACAGCAGGCCAGCATTCAGTACGAACGCAGGGGAAGCTCTTTTTACAATAGTGCTCAGTTTAACACAAAGGATCTTACCTTAACATCTTGAGAAGGGAAAAGAGAAATGGAGATGACGGTTTTAATCCCTCAGTGGGTGGGACCGAGAGCTTCATCCCAGGAAAGGGCCTATCAGCAGCTCTGGTATAAAGAGGTCATTAATACCTACCCAATGGGCAGGGATATCCCATAGTCATGTTGGTTGTCATCTTCAAATTGAAAGGGAACGGATTGAAGCATGCAAAAATAAGTTATTAATATGGTACATTTGTCATTTGCGCATAACGGCCATTTGCGATGCGCATAACCCCCTTTGCGTAGTGTGCAAACCTTTCAAATACCTAATCTTTAGTTTACTTGTTGTTACGTTCAAGTGTCTCATCTAGTTCTCTTATCTCTTTGGTTTTAAGTATCCAGTATGAAATTATTAATATCTAAAAAGGGTAATTATTCCCTATTTTCCTCCTGACTCCCTTGAGTTTAATTCTCATCACTACAGTGGATTATGTGAGTCATCCTTAAGCAGTTTCCAGTGGCAACGACTCCTACCACTGCACAGCTTCTCTTCAACAGTTGTTTGTTGTTCTCTCAAAGCCCCATTTTCCTTTTGAGGCTTTCTTAAAAAAAAGATAGACAAGGACTCAAATTATTCCATTAAAGAGGTAACATTTTTGTAATGGGACATGTAGTGGTCTGTAAAAGTGCAGGCAGTTTCTTCAATATCCAGTGTATTATTTGCTCATTTAGTTACATGATATTTCCAATTCCCTCATAATTACACATAATGAGGCACTCTCATTCATTTTAATGAGGCTTAAGCTTAATGTAAAATGGCGTTGTTTTTAAAGATAATTACCACTCACGATAAAGTAAGGGAGGCTGGGGTTTGTTGTGTGGAATAGTTTTGTTTCCTACCTTAAATTATTAAATTAAGGTGATTTTAGCTGAGCATCAGTACCATTTTCAAGGGTTTTTTCCTTTATTATTTCCTCCCCCCCTTTCAATCTCTGCATTCACATCTTTAGAAATGATCGGGTCTATTATATTGAAGAAAAGATGATTCTTTTTGGCAGTTCAGTGTTATTAGTTGCATTAAGGTGGAATAATAGGCAGCATGGATAATGGCTTGCTCTTAATGTAATAATCGTGCTGCTTTTTCAAGATGCTTTTTTTTTTTTTTAAGGCTGAATGGCAAACATTAATGTTTCTTTAAAAGTATACTAACACAAATTATTCAGATTACAGAGAGCGTATATGCACGTCAGAACCTAAACTGCACGAATACAGCCTTTACATTAATTTAAATAACACTTTTTAAATGCATAATCCATTAATGTCTGTTGAGATACAAATATGGGTGTTTAAAGGTAATCAAAAATATATTCTTCTGTCATATTTAATAGAGAAAACTTGATGTTGTCCTTCTTGGTAACTTAAAAATCAGTCATTAAAATCGTGTTTGGTTACAAGATGGTGCTTCATATTTTTTTCCACAATTATTTAATGCAACCAAAATCTCCAATAACTGAGTAATAGGACTTCTATATTTCCATAACATGGGCTATCGCGGTTAATCATAGGAAATAACAGCTGCTCCGTCTTGTACCCAGAAATGTAAAATGCCAACAATGACCATTTTAACTTGACCCAATTGTGTCCATTCCTTGAAGACTGATTATTTATCTAATCAGCTCTATCCCTTTGATACATAGCACATGTAGTGTTTTTTCAGTAACAGCAATAATAATTTTTTTAAAAAAAAGTATATATTTAATTCTGGTGATTGATTTTGTTGGGTGTCTGGTTGTTATGAAATCATCAGGATTCTATTCGGTCATTTATAGACCAGACACTAACTGTATTAATTAATAAACATAATAAAAGGTTACCCCATACATTCCTCTGAATTACTGACATTGCTGCATTTGTTTCCAGTTCATTAATTCACTTTGCTTAGCCATCACTTTCACATTCTTGCCTTCTTCTAAATGCAATGGTTAACTGATGCTGTGGTCCTGTGGTGAGGTTTTATTTCTAAGTGCTGAAGTGTTGCATACAGTTTGTCTCTACATGACAATTAAATTAGTGGAAATGCTCTCCAAGAGACTGTCTTGTACACAGGCACTGGGTTTGTAAACTTGTTTGTGGTGCCCGGGGGTCAGGGGTCAGATTTCCCAGTACTTGGGGTTAGGAGAAATAATAGTCCCTTTAAAAGCCTTGTTTTTAAACAACAAAGTGCAACCTTTTAAGTAAACCCAGTATCTATTGACAGTGGAACTGGAACCAATGAACGAACCCTGTATATGATGGAAGCCATGCATTGGGTTGCTATTATGCTAAACATGTTAATAAAACGAAGCAACATCAACACCTGTTTATGTATTTAAATAACAGTTCTTGCTGCAATATTTACAATATGCTTACCATAGAACGCTTAGAGCAAACAAATTGAAAATATAGCATATAATGATAATAATTTAAAAGACACAATAATAGCAAAAATAAAGCAGTTTATAAGCAGTGGCATTGCTTTTTAGATTTTATTTGTTAATAAATAGATATCGTATTTGGAATGATGAAAATGGATAAAAAAAAAAAGATTATTGTACTTTTAATAACTGTATAAAGCAACACACACGATTAATAATAATTATTCCCTAAAAATTAAACCATAAATCCAGCTAAAACATGTTCGTTTGAAACTGAACATACAGTACAGCGGACTTCATAAACCACTACATCACCGTGACATTGACAAACTGTACTAAAGCAAAGCTTGAGAAGAGGCTTGCACTCAAGATCCATGTTACCTGCAATTCAAAACCCTCCAACATACAGTCATGTACATTAACCAAAACCACAAAAAGGGCTTATGTTTGCAACAAATGTGCAAATGACCTTCAAGCCAATCAATGTGTTCAAATATGGTTTGCCAGATATCCTTGAAAAGGAGCCGCTTTGTCTCAGGAATAATATTGCAACAATCTATTATTGCTATTTAAGATTACAACCTTAATATAAATACATGGATAAAGTAACACCACTTTTTTTTTTTCAATAAGCTTTTTGCATTGGTCACCATATAAGTGTTTCAAGCAGTCAATGGTTGTTTTTTTCCTTCTATTTAATACCTGAAGTGTTTTTATTGCTTTCCATTTAAATTATATGTATGCTGTGTGTTTTTCTTTATTGTTGCACTGGGATTAAGTTATCTTGGACCCAGTCTTTGCAAATTCAGTTGTGCATCTCGTTGATATGTTGATATACGTGAGTCTAAATGTTTGAATTTTTTTTTAAATTGACCTCAGTAGGATTAAAAAAAGCATATAAAAGCATTTGGATTTGCTTTGAAAAAAAAAAATACAATTGACTTAAAAGCTGCTTTCCTATTTGCATTTTCCCACTGCTTATGCATGATTTCCTATATGATTTGCTACTGCTACTGAGACTGGCAAAGCCATTTTATCTTGGCACTATCCTATTAAGTTAATTTCCACTATTACAGGTAATAGGCCCCATCTCTGGCATATTTTCAAGGTGTCTATTCTTTGATTAACTCCTTTTTAAAAAAAAAAAAAAATGTCTTTAGATGGCAGTATCTATTGCAAAGACTTATTGATTTAAATAAGATAACAAGTACCAAGCCTCTTTATTGCAAATGCCCTTTGTTATACACAGGCGGAAATATATTGCTATATTGCTATAGATTGCATGTATTGTATCTATCAGGGCATCAGCACTGGGACCTGTTGACCTACTCTTATTGTCTCCAAATTATTTCAATAAAAAAGAAGATTGAATCACGGCAGAATATAGTTGCTTGACACTGATGTGGAAACAGCAAGCAACAATGAAAATGACCATTACTGGTGGGTATTTTTCAGAGACCTGCAGAAACCCACTGACAAACACAGGTTTTGCACAAATTAGCAACACCGACCATGGCTGTGTAAAATAAAGGAGTCAAGTTAGAGGCAAGGCAGGCATGTGGTTAAGATGTGACTGGGATCTATTTCTTGGGTGCTATGCTTAGAGCTGCGAGATGCTAAATATAAAGTGGTTATATAACTAATGCGAGCTATTGCATTGCCGTTAATGACACAAAGGGGGCTGAACCACTAAACAGCACATCTTCCCTCATTTGGTGTTCCTGTAAATTGTCCTAAACTCACCAAGCTTGACCTTTCTTGGCTTCTGCTACTGATGAGATCAGAATGCAAAGCCTTGCATTTGGTCTACATACAGCATATTAACACACACATTGAAAACTTACACTGAAATCTCAACTGAAATGTGTTCTTATTTGATCGTATCAGTTTTAAAAGCATTCTTGATTACATTGTTTCTGTAGAGCCTAGAGGCATTTTCTTAATTGTAAAAAAATAGACAAAAATGCTTCTTGTTTGGAGAGCAGACAAATACGGGGAAAAAAAAAGACACTAAAAGGGCTTTTGAACAAGTGTCACGATCACCAAAAGCGACACAGAATGGGAATGGAAGCCTGCACAAGAATAAAACAAAGGTCTTTATTGTGTTGTTCCCCCCCCCCCCACTGATACCTACTGAGAGGAAAACATATTGAGTTACATGGCGAGGTGGTGTAAACTTGTGATTTTTAGCCAAGTAAGAGACCTGACCTACCAAAGCCTTCATTTAATACAACAGTGCCCCATGTGGTTTAAGTTACAATAAACTTGTTATCAGTAAAAGAAAAAACAGCATTTTAGTAAACAAAACATCATCTTTGAGATCATGGTCTACTAATGGTTCTCCTATGGTCTTGCCAGTGTAATATTCTAGTATTACAATTTTTTAACTGTATCCCAATGGTATAATTCACTTCTGAAGTAGTTTTTGCAGTAGTTGAACCTTATATATGGTGGTGGTATGGGACACCTAACCCGACTCTGGGCACAGGGTATTTTGGAATAGAAGTTGACTAACATACTTCAATGCAGGCATCTAGAGAGGAACTTGGAAATAAAAAAATAAATAAAAAATCATGACCTTTTAAAGCAGACGAGCTAAAGAAGCGGCTTCCTTTGCCAAGCTTGTAGGTTTTCCATGATACCCTGATCATCACATTTCCCCTCACCTGATTTCATCACCCCATCACAGTTCATACCTGTATGCAGAAAGACCAAACGGCACAACACAAGCTGATTTTGGTTGGCTTTGATGGTATACCATTAAATAAGCTTCCCTAATGCCTAACGGTTTTTTAATTGGATACAATCCATATGGTGTTTACCCCTGCCATACAGGGCTGAGTCCTTATCTGACCCAAACATGTTTATTTTTACGTATTGTTCAGACTTATGTGCCACCTGCTGTAGCCTGCCAGTGGTGCTGTCTGAGTGCAGTCCTGGCCCCTCAAGGTGTTGTTCCCCTGCTTGTGTTTGTAAAGTAGTGAGAGGTGAATGGAAAGCCCAATTATGTAAAAGGTGGAATTGTAACCTTGTATTTGTCTCCATGTTATTTATGTATGTAAATTTACGGGTTTATAAAAAATTAGGTTTATGAAGAACTCTAGCATAAAGATGGACAGTGACCATATGGTACCAGCTCATTTACATTTACTCCAAGGAATACAAATCTCCAAATAAATGTACCAAAGTCAAACATTTGATTTTGAGGACAGCGATTTGTAATGGTTTTATTTGGGACAGAATTGCAAGTTGTATTTTTTGATTTTATAGTAAGAATTTGGAGAAAAAAACACTTTTAGAATCTGTCTCTTAGTGTCATTCAATTGTTTTAGCCAAGTTTAGTTTGCCATGTGTATGGGTTAAATCTAGGAAAAATGTGTGACCAAAAAATAGAATGGAATGGAATCCAAATATATATGTATGGAATGTTCTAAATTGAAAACGTAAAAAACTGTCAGATACAGTATGAGGTGGCATAAATAGCATTATACAACAATATATGCAAAGAAATATGAGAAATTCCAAGGAGCAGATAGATTAATTAGACAGTATGTTATTCCTTTTCCAGGTATGTTGTGGGTTTTGACTATTGGATTTGATGGGGAGGCAGAAGTTCACACAGAAATGTTTTTAATAGTCAGGATTTAGCTACCTTTTGTTACAAGAAGTGCTTTTTTTTGGTTGGGGGGGGGGGGGGGGGGGGCATTCTGTCAATCTAAAGTTTAACTGTCTGTCGACCAAACTCCCTGCAGCTATACAGCTTACACTGATGAGAACACAGACTATCACCTGACAACTAATTAGGCATTTGTGATTACTGAAGTTGAAAGTAATACATTGTCTTTGAATAAAAAAAAAAAAAGCACCGAGCCATTTGAATCTGTTTGAAGTGTCACTCAGTAAAACACACCACTGTTTCTAGTGCTTTTGTGTGGCTTCTGTCAAGGTTTTTTTTTTTCTTTTAAATTCTGCTCCAGGCTGTGCATTTTCAATTTTTTTTTTGGCTGAGACATAAATAAAAAGAGTTTATTGCATGGCGCAGGATTAGATACCACTCAAGATATGATTATAATTTAAACAGCCAGACAGAAGTTCTCCTAAACTCATGTCTGCGTTCTGATGCGGATTTGCTTCGATCTGATAAGCTTTTATTCTACAATATGCTTTTGCTACAGGTCAGCACTAACAGGTAAAAGGCAATTTGGTATGCAACACTATGTTTTAATTATTGCAAGTGAAAAACTAAAATGTTGCACTCAGAAATATCTAATAATACATTTTATATGTGTATTGTTTAAAGATACATTTAAACTGTGCAAGAAAGTACTTCTGTTTATAATCAACATTTATTTTATCAACTTAGTATTCATTTTGTAAAACCTGTTTAGTATCCTAGATTGTGTTTTTTGTATGACTATTGTTGTTTCCGCTTAAATTGTTTTATTTCTATGCTTACAAACCATAAAAAAACCTGTGCAACACTGAAATACTATTACTGAAATAACAACAATAGAGTACCCTACAGAACACAGATAATATAGGATTGTAAACATGCAGGCATATTGTAAAAATGTAGATACAATAAAGTATCCCTAATAGAACATTCACTTAGGAAATATCATATGACCTTAGTGATTTTGTAAACCCCTCTTATCTTGACCTCAGGACACTTAGCTATCTAATTTCAGCCATTATCTATCTGATCATGACAGCCATTCATACAGTATATGTGGGAATGTAACAGCCAGTGTACAAATGATACAATATATTGCTCTTTCAAAGCTGTTTCCCCGGGTATATACAAAACACCTATTTGGGACTGCTCTACCATTCTTCAGACATCCAGATACAGATGTCTACAATAATTCAACATACATTCATTCAACATCATCTGACCCTCTGCATTCAACATTGTGTGGATTCCTCCCAATAAGCAATTTTTTTTTTCTCTGACAGCTATAGGTGAATATGACATCTCATTCCATGATATCCAATACTCTATATTCAGTCGTTCAAGATTTCTGATGATTATTGAACTGCACAATGTAAAAGGAGCCTGATTCTGTACAGAACACAAACACTTATGACTTCGCATGCGTTCATGTAAGTGGAAAGTCAGATAGTTTTGTTTATTTTTTTTTTTCCCCAGTACATTATGTGTGATTGAGTGCTTTAGCAATTGGGAGGATATGTGAAGACCAGGCGAATATATGGAACTACCAAGGTGGCTAAAGTTGATAGCTGGTGGAATAGAATGGAAGTGTATGAATGGGTGCACAAAGCTTGCTGTGGCTTTTCACTACAATAGCACAGGGGCCAGTGGTGCTCTCTCCTGTCCCATCCAGTCTATATTCCAGTCCAGGACATTTAATACATAAGGAGTTCAATTAAATAATTTAAGAATTTGTTTGAACAAGGTTCCAAGTGGGCCTTGACAGGCTAAAACTTCTATGTAACTGGAGTGGCTAGACACTATATAGGTCTACAATGTTGAAAGCGTTTATGCTAAAAAAAATCACTAATCAATCAACTATGAAATACTACTGAACTACTTCTTTATATTTATGGGGTAGTCATTGCTTACTTTAGCTAAACGTATCAATTGATTTACGATATGAAGATTCAAATCAAAATTTGACCCCGATTATTAGGAATTTCATTAGCCCTACAGGGTCAATGTTACCGGCTGAGATCCAAGTCAGCTCATGTGGAGGCTGAGCTGCAAGAATTAAGATTTTATTTTATAAAGTTAGTTTCCCTTTTCTAAACAAAGCTACAAAAAATATGGGGACAAATGAGGTAAGAAGAGACATTTCATAGATAAAAGTAACAAACCAATACGGCAGCCAGCTGTAGTTAAACCATGCAGATTCTCCACACGCTGTAAGGGTTTGTGTGTGTGTGTGTGTGTGTGTGGAACCTGGTTTTCTCTTTGAAAACACATTTGTAACCATTAGTTTGGTGTTGGGTTTCATGAACAAAGTGCATTTTCACTTCTTGTGTCAGTCTGTACCCTGTAGCAGCGTCGTGGGTGAAGGAGGCTGCAGGCTGGTGCCTCCGTGTCCCAGTGTCCATGCATCATATTCGGCAGGGCAGTAACTCGAGCTCGCCCCTGGACCCGCTGCAGGTTCACAGCTCACCTTTTAGCAGTTAATTCCAGCCCCAGGGATGCTTTTAAAGAGATTCAGAGAGTGAGAAAACATCTCTTCAAAAGAATTGTAGTTACATTAGAAACTAATTAGCACAGCTCAGGGCAATGGATCCACTGCCATATTTTACATTTAAAACAATCCATCTTCAACTGGGTAGAGATTGAAATCGCACTGCACAATAATCCCATGAACACCTATTAAGTTAAGTTAGTAGGCTCAGGAGATTAGAAAGTGATGTGGTTTTGACACAAGTAGCTCAGTCGCTCCCTGCATTGTAAGACGAACTAACTTGGAAAGTATAGTTTTACTTCTTTAAACACTGCATATGTTTTTTTTTGTTTACTTGTTTTTATTTTTTTTACTATTTAAAGGACGAACTAAAACAAACATTGAATAAAAAAAAAGAAAACTGTCCATGAGTTACAAATAAGGGTGAGTGGAGAATAGTACGTCTTCTTACTGCCCAGTTCTGGAGTTGCTCTGCATTGGATCTGAAGACAACACATTAACACATACAGTGTATGCCTAAGTGAAAGTTACTTAAAACAGAATGTAGCTGCAACATCAATTTTTAGAATGACCAATTAGCAGTCATGATTTCTGGTTCTACTAACTAAAAGAAATGTTTTTAGAAATGAGTTATCCATAATTTTAACATTTGTTTGCAGGGGGGAAATAAAGCTTGTTTATCTGAGCGAATGTGCACAACAGCATCATGCGTTATTATTTAAACCTTATAAATCTGAAAAAAAAAAAAAACACACGCTATGGCTTCTAATGAGAGCACAATATGCAGGGATTTAAATCAAAGCAACAAAAGCAGAAGAAAAAACTAGTTTGCATTTGAACTGGGTAAATGCCAAGGAACCAACACTTGTTACACTTGATTAGGGGAACAAAAAATAAAAAATAGCATTTTATTTCTAAAGCAGCTGTTTTAACTAAAGATGCAGCAATTAACTTAATTCTTGTTTTTGTGATGATGAGTAGTACACTTAAGAATGGTAATGGCAGCCTTTTCTTGGGGTGTGCATTAGGTGGCTTACTTTTGATTTAATGCATGCTCTGGATAAGGCTTTTCTGTCCTGCTCAGAGCTCCTATTCTCATCCACTAGAGGAGCACAGAAGAAGCAATATCCCACCTGCTCTATTCAGCAGGCAGAGCTTAAAGCCATTCTGAGGAACAATATAAGCGAGGTTTCACATCATTACAGTGCTTTGCTGCCAGAAAAGAAAGCATCTGCTCTTTCAGTGTCCTTAACCCTAACAGGCTCCCCAAAGCACTACCGTGATACCATGGTATAACATGCACCCCCCGTATAACGTGGTTTACATGCCTTATATAATGCTGCTCTATCAAAAACACCATAGTGTACAATAGAGAATATATAATCACAGAGCATACTCCTAACATTGTATAGAATGCGCAACCCATATACAACACAGGAACTTAGATTAGACATTTTAATATCAGCAACAGTATCTGCTCATGTTTGAAAAAAAAAAAAAACGTATCATTTCAAGATAGGTGCGTTCTATGGTTTAAAAATGCTTTATTTAATCATATAAGCGTTGTACAGTTCTTATAGCTCTGCTATAACACACATCATCCAAATGCAAATGGGGGGAATTATTTGGCTAACAGTAGTTTGTTCACAGTATGATGAGCCACTTTAATGAATCATTCAGTAATAGAATTCAGAAAGTGGTAGATCACTCGATCACTTCTGTAAGGCACAATGGCTGCTCTAATCTATGCTACATACAGGTAACTGGAACTGAAGAGCAGCCAGTATTGGGACAGTTGGGACAGTAAAAAAAAAAAAAAAAAAACACAAGCAATATATGTATTTATAGACATGAACTGAATCTACTTGCTTGTTAATGAAAAACAGAAAGTATAGCATCAGTCAGTATCATGCTAATAACTGGGGCCCACAGTGTAATAAAGTCAGTACTGCAACCTGAGGGTTTCAGATGACTTTGTAACACTCTTGATCTGGCCCCACAGTGTCATTTAACCTAAGCACTTGATTGTATTACTTATATGTAATTGTATTACTGACATGTAATACACCCAGAGCCCGCTGACTGTGTGTAATAAATAGGTTGGCAAAGTGCACTAAGTGTAGTGTTTAATACTAGTTGCTCGGTGGACATTAGGCTAGATTACAAAGCCACCAAGTTTTAGAGCATGTGTCAGTCTCTGCATGGTAGTAGGACGAGAATTGAGGTGGTTCTGTAGCAGACTAGAATCGAGAAGTTTTTGCAAAAGTTTTGAGGGAAAGTTCAGGCAGTGTCTTTCTGCTCTAAATTAAATAAGGGTTCATTTCCCATTCATGTTACAAGTTACCAAAACATATGAAACGCAATTGCACAGCTTTGTTACACAGGTATGTAATTAGAAAACTATGTACTGAGCTATCAGGTTATAACGTTTTCTGTGCCAGACTTAACCTAATAGGTCAAAGATCACTGATCAAAGTTTACACCCTGAGAAAGCTAAGGCATAATTTGTGAAACACTGATGCATGCTCTAGTTTCTGTAAATGATCCCATCAATTGATTGTTGTTTTTTTTTTTTTTTTTTTTTTTTTAACTCATCTGTACCCTTCAGTTCTTTGAGGACAGGACAGGAAGGGCTTATCGGCTGTTTGATGGGGAAGGAAAACACGGGTCAAAGCTGTCAATACGCATTTATTTGTAAAGATCAATGATATACAAAGACTATAACCAGGGCTGGATCAAATCCACTTGCTTTGTGCCCAGTCAAGTATCAGAAAAATGATCCGGATTTGATCAATCAAGCTCCCATGGTTCTTAACTGGTTAAAGTAAACCGTTTCCCCTGCATGCTTACTGGATCTCATCCAGCAGGTAATCTTTTTACAGGGTAGATTACTTCACTGTAACAGCCTGTGACAGTAGATTTAGCAGGAATGTTAGTGCTTTGATTGCTAATCAGTTTTGTCACTAATCTCAACAAGATAGAGGTAAAGAAAACAATACTAGGACAGCTCTGATTTCTTTCTGTCGGTAAGTGAACTTTTAATTATTAGGCGACAGCATTAGGCAGTCAAATCAAGTTTTTTCCCAATTGTTACTGTTTGTACATGACAGAGGAACACAAGTTACAAAATACCCCACTGTTTCTTGAATCCCTGTCCTTAAGTTGCATGAGTTCAGGTATTAAACTCTCCCTAATTCCAAACAAAAACCTGCTGCACAAAAAAGTTATTGAGGCTCTCAAGCACTTTCCAAACAGATGTATTAATACCCATAAGAGACCAGTGTGTAACCCCTGAGGGCTTGCATTCAAATGCTTGTTGGCTTCATTAAAATACTATCTGATTTGTGAGATTTTCATAGCTTTATCCTTTTTAGTCACCTTACTCATAAAATGGAGACGCTTATGCTCTTATTGTGCCTGTCCTCGATTCTGCACCAATCAGAACCTTTATCCTACACTCCTAGCCTTCTGTATATGTTTTGAATTAGATTTAGCTATAATCTGGTCAACTCTTGAAATATTTGTAATACCTCACGTACTGTGCACTTACTGCTCAATCATCTGGACTCAAAGTACAGTATGTGCAGGCACTGGTTAGACAACCAATCCCAATGCTTCTTGAATAAAAAGAAACCGCTTACCTCTGCACACTTCTTAGATAACATTTTAGTCATGTGAGAAAATTAATTTCCCTTCCAACCTCAATAAAAGCGAGAATCGTCATTCCCAGCAGGCCAATGGATAATTACCCACCAGGTAATTCAAGAACAAGCAACAAAGGTTTTGAGCTTAAAAAAAAAACTGATAGAAATGGATACAATATGCTGCACTGTAGGGATCACTTGCTATATACCTGTGCTAAAGCATTACCAACGACAGGCAGTTTGGATTTATTGTCAGCTACTGTCAGGCTGCGGTAGACAGCACTATAGGGATTTCAAACATTGATGTTTATCCCCTTCAAATTGAATTATATTGCAGGTCTTTCAGTTCCCCTTCATTGTTTGCCCTCTGTTGCTATGAAACTTTTTCTTGTGTTAGTTAGTGTGTTCGTTGCTGTGGGGCACTGGGTGCAGTTAGTTCTTCCTGCAATTAGTATTCATGGCTAGCTAAGCAGAACTAATGCAGCAAATCTTTGAGGGTTAGGTTACAAGTTTTCAGAATGGCCCAAGGGAAGATGAAACTATGAAGATGGCATGGCCATATATCTATTACGATCTTAAAATTATCAGTCATGTTATTTATTGGTAATTCGCTTTGAAGAAATCGAATATATGATTCCTTATCTATACCTGAGATGATTAGTTTGTCCATCATGAATCTTGCAAATCATCTCTCTAACACAAATTTTAAGCAGGAAATGAAATTGTGATCTTGTGTTCAATGAATAACACCGTGTAACAATTATTTTTTTTTTTTTTTCTTGGGTAGTAAGTGTTATTTCCTAATTGCTTATGCCTCAAAAGTATAGAAAATGGCTATTATTCCCCATAAACTTTGCTTTTGTGACCAGGACAGGTAAATTTCAAAATATCACTATTTCCAATGAGAAAACGGGTGAATTTGTGTCTTTTCGTTCACATAAAGTCAGAAAAAAACAACATATGAATCCAAATTAACATGTATTTATACTAAAGTAATACAAAAAAGATTTAGAAGTGAGTAGTTTTTCGAGATTTATGATTATACTGTAAATTTACAGTATAATCGTAAATCTCGAAAAACTACTCACTTCTAAATCTTTTGTAGTCGTTTTTGTATTACTTTAGTATAAATACATGTTAATTTGGATTCATATGTTGTTTTTTTCTGACTTTATGTGAACGAAAAGACACAAATTCACCCGTTTTCTCATTGGAAATAGTAATATTTTGAAATGTACCTGTCCTGGTCACAAAAGCAAAGTTTGTGGGGAATAATAGCCATTTTCTATACTTTTGAGGCATAAGCAATTAGAAAATAACACTTACTACCCAGGAACAAAAATTGTGTTACATAGTGTAATTAAACAAAATGTAGTAATGCAAGTAAGTGGAGATTGAAAACGCACTTTTAAAACAGCATGCTGATAGTTTATATACAAACTGGGGTACATTGGTAGACCTGTTGTTTTTTTTCCTGTTGTAAGTCACTGTTAATCAGATTTATACAATAGTGTTATGATTGCTGTAATAAAGTTGCTTTCATTGTAAAGAATTTGGAGGACAGATATTATTATCGGCAAACAGGTAGGTATGTTCATTGTTAGTCAGGACTCACTGCATTCGCCAGAATCTTAGCATAGATGAAATCATAGACTGTTAATGATGATCCACATTGGTTCCACTAACTTTAAGGTTTTTAACATGCGTGGAGGTTCAAAGGTTGTTTAACATAGCGGTTTTTGCACCCATGAGTGTTGTTCAGGGAGCAGGAGCGAGGGCTCTATAGTGAATTATTAGTTGTGATTTTTTTTTTGTGTGTGATGTGCTTACTTGTCCACTAGGAACCCAAATCATTAGCGCTAAGTGAACACAAAATAAGTAAATAAGTCTCCAGTGCTCATTCAGTCTATACAGGATAAACATTGGTTTCAAGCCAGATAAACATTACCCCATGTTTGTTCATTGCTTGAAGTTCTTGGTACACATTTGCTGTTTTTATGCCCAGATTTTCTTTTGCTGCTCATAAACAGCCTTTCGCAGTTCCCATGTTGCTTAGCTCCTGAAAGTGAATTGGGATTCTCTTGCAGTGTACTGACCTAATCATTTAAAAATCAGCAACACTATCAGTTACAGACAGGTACAAGTGGTCGCTAATGTTTCTGATTGATCAGTGCTGTCAACAGAGCCCTGTCTGCCTTTAGGAACCCAGTGAATTCAGGTTGCACTGATCAAAGTCAATAGATTCATCTTTTATCATCTCTGGATTCAGCCATGTCAATAAAGTGATTTTAGAGGGAGATTTTTTTACACCAGGGCATGAGCTAGAAAGGAAAGATCTAGAGAACCACTTATCCAATTTTGATTAAACTTCCTAAGGGCATTCTTTAGCACAGCTTGCTAATCTGACAGTATGTAGAGGTACCTGTCAGCCTGTCTGTCCCATGTTTACCTGTGCATACAGTCAGGGCCAAATTAAGGTTATGAGGGGCCTAAGCCCAATAGGAGAGAAGGGCCCAAGTATGTATTACATATGGCAAAACAAATTATGAAGTCATCATGTATTATGTACTGAAAACTGAAATTATCTCAATTAATACCACTCTGCAGTTTATTAATAAGGTAAGCTATCTCTATTTAATGATAGTAGGTATTGCTAGCAATAGATTTTAAATTATGTACGCAAAAGAAGTTTAAATAATCCAATAAGCTATGAAAATTTCAATCAAGATTTTCTTGGAAATGGTTAGCCCTGAACAAAAATTGTAAATATCTTAAAATATTAAACTTTACAACTTTTGTTCATAGAATTTTCCAGCGATTTGTGTTGATTTTATTTTTTTAGATCATAAAAACAAAAACTACTAAATAGTTTATTACAGTAATTGTTAACTTTTAAGATGAGGATTCAAATAAACATCATAAAAACATGTAAATTTACCTTGCTTTCGAAGAATCGATTGGTCTGGCCACAAGGTTCCAAAATTGTGATTACAAATATGGTGAAATAAAATCTTTATAATGTAAAATGTCTAAACAACAAACTATAAACAAATAGCACTATATACAATGAAACAAGCAAACGTGATCGCTGAAATAAAGGAAATAAAAATGCAGACAGAGTCAAGATTGAAACGGCTTGAAAAATGGGTCACTAGTGTTCAAGTAGTGGGCGCTAAAGACTAAATGAGCAGTTTGCTAACTGAGGAATAAGCATGCATACCTGTGTTACTCTATTTAGAAAAATAACGTTTTCGATTACCCTAGCACCTTGTTTTTTATTTAATTTTGTTTCCACTTCAGGTGCCATAAACTAAAAGCGGGTGTTCAGGTTGTTTTGACGAAAGGTATTTAGAATGTGTCGCGCTACATGAAGTTGCTGAAAACCGGGACTATTTAAAGATTTTGAAAAAAATGTCGGGACACAGCGACCTTTGAAGCAAAAACCGGGACTGTTCCGGCTAAACCGAAACGTCTGGTCACACCACCTTTGAATCGAAAGAACTCTGCAGAACCAAATGTTATAATTTAAAAGCGTCACCATATTCAAATTAAATGTCGGTTCGTTTTTTTTTTTTGACTGTACATGAAGACGTTACACACTGTTGTTATGCTTGTGTGTTTGTAAAGCAGGTTCTGCCACGCGAAACTCACCTGTCTACAGATTAAAAGGCGGCAGTTTGTTTTTAATTGAAAGCACTTTGGAGATTATACACACATCACAACCTAATTGTGTGATTTAAAAGTTTAACCGGCTTTCAAAATGTGACGGTTCAGTGAGACCTTAAAGGAAAATGATTCTGAGGAGCCGTATTCGTCCCATCCGTACTGCAAATACTTCAAATGCAGCACAATATATAGCAGCTGCATCCTGCTACCTGTACTGTGTGTCACAAGGTCTTATTGCAGCTAGATCATTGGAGTGAGTTTGAGCTTCAATATCGGAATGATTAGGTACCAGGAAGCAACCAATGGACTAATAATAAGAGGTAAGCAGCAGAAATATTTAAATATTTGGAATTGCACCTTGTAAGTACAATATAAATAATGATCGAGTGTAGGGATTTTTTCTTTTTATCAATGTACAGGTAGTAAACATGTGTAAATGCTAACTACAATGTAACTGCTTCTAGTTGTCCTACATGCATTTTGAAGTGTTTCCAGGATAATCTTTAGTAATACACTTTTAAAATGTATTTTCCATGCACATCATTTCAGCACTACCATCACACCACGCATGGCATGTAATAAAATAACAGGAGAGTTATGTATTGTACATATGTAACATCTCTGCACTCCAGGTGTTGGACAACATGTAATTGCGTTCAGGCAGCCAGTGTGTTAAACACATACTGGCCTGGTCGTCCTACCTTGCATTCGCTTTGGTGCCACTTTCACTCCTCCCCCAGTCACAGTGTAGTTGAATGCATCATTCTTGCGTAGGTGTTAAAGCTGGTCTCTCATTTGGGTCCTGGCTCAATGGAGAGGAAGATGGAGGGAGGCCATTACATCCACCCACTGTGCATTGGATATCTGATTGAAAGCTACAACTGATAATCCAATTTGTATTAAAACAAAACAAAACAAAAAAAACACTATACATGACTACTTTCTTTGAACGCAGGCCATAGTGACCTATATATTCTTGGTACTTTCTGACACTGGTAATAATTAAATCTATCCTTGGTGAGGGAATATGCATGTTGTTCGCACACCTTGTTATAAATACATTGTTAACTATGGTGCCCCGTTACAGCCTCTTGTAACAGATGCATTATTTTTGTGTTGCCACTATGTATATGTTTTTTGACACAGCAGCGCTTGAATTTCAGACAGGTAATGTGGCAGTGGTCTTGTATGTTTTCGGTAGTTGTAGCTCTCTGACTCCAATACAACTGAGACCATTCTCCATTCTGAGTATTTCTCTTCTGAACCTTGTGTCATAGGATCTGCTTATAGAGTTGCAAGTTCTTTGCTGCTACACAATCTTTTTATTCCTGAGCAACACAAATGTCATGTCAGCATTGTAAAGTGTGAACTGGGGCCTCACTTGCAGAAAAAATTACACACACACAGTCCCACACTAGACAAGATTATTTGTAAGTCTCTTCAGAAGAGGCTGAGTAATTATTGCTAAGCCATTTGAAAGGATACTGTATCTCCTCAGAGGAGGAGGAAAGGTATACTTGTAAAAGCTTTCATGGCTTCTTACACAGATGTATCAAGCCATTGTTAATGCAATGAATCTGCTTAGAATCCAGCTCACTTTGATCAATGGTGACATCACCTTTCTCTCCTGAGATCTGTCGACAGCTACACTTTCTATTATCACTCAGTGGCATTGGCTATTTAAAAAAAGCACATTCAGTGCACCTAAAGGTTGTTTTGCTTTCCCTTCCCTCTCTTTTGTACAAAGCAACGACGGTGATTTATATAAGTGGCTTGAGCTGGTGAATGTAAATCTGTTAGCTGCAAAATGCAGAACATGGCCATATGTTCAATAGTAATAGCAAGGGACAGAAATACAGTTTTAGCCAAGAGAAGTAATTACAGCAATAATCAGTGTAATTCATAGTAATGGTTGAATTGAATTTCACAGCATAGCTCGAAGCACTTATACTTAATGAATGTAGTTTGTGCCTGTTTACTAAAAAGGTTTTTTAGCAGAAAATCGATAATGTAACTGCGCTGCTTCTAATTGTGATTGCAATTATTTTGGGGTAAAAAAAAAAAAAAATCCTTTTTCAAAGAGCCTTTTTGTACTAGAGATGAAGGCACATGAACACCAGACTGCATCGCAGTTTGATGTTTTAATTGGGTTACCTGGAGATCATTCATTAATACCTCCTTAGTAAGAAATAAAATAGCCTTTTTTTTACAAAAATAAAAATTAACATGTGGACTATATAATAGATGAAATGAACCTCTGTTGTGTTAACCTTGTAAACTTAATTTTCAATTATGCAGGAGTCAAAAAGGCCATATTTGAAATGAGATGGACGTCTTGGTCTAGCCCTCCAGGAAAAAATAAAAAACGAAACCAAAAGAAAACTAAATGAAATTCAAAGCTTTTACTAATGCAGCGCATACATTTTTTAATTATACAAACCAAACGCTCTCACTGGACCGGTTTAAAAATCCCACCTTGACGGCCCATGGATTTCGTGACCTCACTTATATTTCTTCATTGCTGTGTTATCAGTGCAATAACACTATAAAGACAACAGGCTGTGTGTGCACCTGTGCGTGTTGATTGTTATTGCATATAGCGCTGCTGTGAGGGTCAAATACTGTGATGAAATCATTATGAGAATCGTTTTTAACTTGTTAAGCCTAATTTTCTATTTCCATTCTAAACTAGTTAGGTGTCCTGCAATTAAAGGTAATTTCTTTATAATTAATATTTTTGAACGCTAGGCAGGAAATCCTAGGTAAATCCTTAAATCCTAAGGTAAAACAGGTACATGCATAAATAATAATAATAATAATAATATAATAATAATAATAATAATAATAATAATAATAATGGTCTGTTGTATTGCTGCAATTTGTTTTTCTTTTTTCTTGCAGGACCTTACAAAAAGGCTGAGGGGTATTTATTTATTAAATTCTCTAAGCCCCCTGGACGATAAACACACTATTTAAACGTGTGAGATAAGACCCCCTCAATATTTACAACACCACTGCACATTGCTGGATTTGTCTGTTGTGTATGGATAATTCCTCCAGCGCAGCGCAGATCAATACTGGAAGTATGGACAGTCATCATTTTCCCTCCAATAAAAATCTACTACTGTATTCTTAAAAAAAAAACGCAAATTGGAAAATGTTAAATTGTATTAGTTATACAAAAAGGGATCAATTATATTGAATGAATCAGTCGCAGGTCTAAATTCTAAAGACAATTATTACATACAGTGGAATGAGGTCAGCAGAACTTCAGTTATTAAAACCCAGTGCTGTTTTACATTTAAATAGCCTCAGATTTAATTTTTGCACAACATTTGCACTAACAAATTCATTGTCCTATTCTTATCCTCACTTTCTATCCTCTGAAAGAAGCGAGGACTCTGCTTGGAAATGAGATTTCTTTTACAATTTTACACAGTCTCTTTTGAGAGAGAGAGAGAGAGAGAGAGAGAGAGAGAGAGAGAGAGAGAGAGAGAGAGAGAGAGAGAGAGAGAGAGAGAGAGAGAGAGACTCAAATTGCCTGAGGTTTAAGGTTACATGATAATTTTCCTATCGTTATCTGCCTTCTGCACTAATGCCGGCCTCAGTATTTTACAGCAGGGAGCAGTACGATCTGTTATGCTGTAATGATCACTAGCTTTTTTCCAGCCAATGATTACCTGTAATTATTCTTTCCCCTTGACTATTATCCTAACTGGCTGTTGTGCGGAATAGAGGAGGTGTGTGCCGAACAAGGCTGCTTTTATGCACCGTCTGCTAGGGCCACTCAATACTGCTCCATTTTTTTTATTATCAGGTCCCATTGCTTTTCAAGTCATGGTTAGCGCAACATCTACTTATGGGATGGTGCTGTGCTTAAAGGTTTGAGATTGATCAAGAGGTCTAAAAGAGGCCTTATTACCAGAAGCGCTGCAATACTCTCTCTTTAGAACGTAATAGTCATCTGTAAAAAAAAGACATGTATCCATCCAAGCCTGCATCGCCCCACATAAATGTTCTGTTTTATTATCCCCCTGCAGAGCCTCACTTCAGAGTGGATGTTTAAAAATAGAATTGGGATGATTCAGTTAGGTGGATTTGATATGTTCATTTGGGTTCAGTCTATTCATATTTAATTTAACCACAAACCAAAAATAATAATAAAAATAATTTGGCCAGAACCTCGTATTTAATGGACAGTGAAAGATGGTAGGTTTTGTGTGTGTGTGTGTGTGAGAGAGAGAGAGAGAGAGAGAGAGAGAGAGAGAGAGAGAGAGAGAGAGAGAGGAGGGAGGGAGGGAGGGAGGGAGGGAGGGAGGGAGGACAGTTTGACGCTGACAGAGCAGTTCCTTTAGTTTGCCACAAGGGAGCTGTTGGGTATCCTTTATGACATCACAGATACGATTTGGATTCTGCTTCCAACTTTGTGTATAATTGCTTTTTCCTCTGCTTAAATGGCACACACTGGGTTTAAGTAGTGGTGATAGTTTATTGGTTTAAATGTGATACAAAATGTGGTTTAATTTAGTATTTTTCCAAGCAGGGTACCCTTCTACAGATCAGCAGATGCCCAGAGTAGTTTTATCGACCCCATTCTAGCGGCTTGCCTGACTGAAGAGAAATTGAATAGAATTGTAATTGGGTGTGAATATGGGAGGGGGGGTCTTTCTCTACAGGCTTGTTAGTGGAATCTATATAGTCCGATTTCCTTAATCTAGGCTATATTCACAAAACTTAAAACTCATGAATTATATACAGACAGTAAACCTTTTTTTCTGGAGTTATGCCCAGTACTGTTAGATTTAGTATTTTAGTGAAATACCATCCAGCATCACGGGACTCTTTTTTTTAAAAGAATGAAAAAGCTTGAAACAAAGCAGGATTAAAAAAAATAGCCCAACAGCCGGCACTATTACATATCTCATACACAAGCCATCAATTATAATACTGTCCTGGTACAAGCTCTACACTAGGGTCTGCTGTAGAAATGCAGTGTTTCAAATACCTATTATTGTAATAACTTGCTACACATTCATGAATGGAATTTCAAGGTTATTCACAAAATTTCAAGGTTATTCAAGGAATTTCAAGGTTATTCAAGGAATTTCAAGTGCTCTGTCAGTGTCAAACTGTCCTCTCAAACATACACTCACACACTCTCGCTCTCTCTTTCTCTCACACACATACAATGTTAGTAGAGCGTATGTTGCATAAAGTTTGGGGAGGGTACTTGGGGTATCTAGGTAGTAACAAGTGGTTAAAATCTCTTCCTGTTAAAATGTATTCAGAGGAAGGTGAAATTGCCCATAGACCAGAAGACAACACAAACAAGAGCTGCTACACCTGATGAGGAGTTCAGACAGATTCATTATGATGACAGGAAAAAAGGAGCATGAAATGGATTCTGTTATTTTAGACAGAGCTGATGGCTTTTAAAAAAGAAACCTCAATAGAAACAAATGTCAGTGGAAGACTTAACTCTCTGGCTTTTCACGTTACCTCGTAAAAAAAAATAAAAAAAATAATCCTAATGATTTACAGTATTTATTTATTTATTTAAACTGAGTTTTATTTTGACAGCAGCAATGTGATTAGAAAATGGAAGCTGGTTGAGGGTGTAGTGTCCCATTGTTTCAGATTTCTATTTGTGTAACTAATGTAAATCACAAGTTCAATGTGTTTGTCTAGTACCTGCTCATTTGGAACGGTAGTGCATCAGTATCTAGGCTAGGAAATCTGCAGTCCAATTCATCATTACCCATACATTCTATTATTATTGATAGCTTCCCCTTTAGCCTGTCTATTTATTAACAGATTTCTTGACAGATGACAGCTACCCCTGCGCTATGTTAGATGGCATTTGTTCAGAAATGATGCCAGGAGCGCTCTTTGCAGCACTGTTGCATATTTATTGATCTCCACATTCCCAATAATCTGATGCGTGTCACATTTGACAACGTTATGTGGAGGGGTCAGCTAGATGGGGCTAATGAAACTGTTTCAAAGATGGATGTTGTTTTCTAGAACATTAACCTTGCAAATAGCTGTCAGAATCCTGCTTTTCAGCATGTGTTTGTGTGTGCCTACCCCCCTCTCTGTCTCTTTCTCTCTCACTCTCTCTCCCCTTAACTTTGTCATCGTTGACATTAACATTAAACAAAACCCAAAGCCATTAAATTTGAGTATTTATATACAATACAAAATGCGGCCAGCGTGGCATCATTCCAAATGAAAATCTTATTAACAGCATGTGGTGCTTGTGGCAAAATCCTGAGTGATTTGAAAATTGTTTTGGCTGTCTAAAATGAATGACAGACTAGCTAAAGATGATGTAACGAGTGGAATGGGAAACAGCTGAATGTTAGAGGTTTGCACGGGCAACTAGAAGCTGTTAGTTTAACCAGTAGTTTATTAGAATTACATAATAAGGTTGCAGTGCCTCTTCATTTCACCTGCCATGTTTTTATTTTACAATTGGATGATAGTTTTTTATAGATTACACCAGCGTGGACACCAGCATTGTAATGTCTCATTTCTACTAGGTTCCTGCTGGTGGCTCAGTACGGCAGTTCCAAGTCACAGTGACGCAAGCTGTGGTATCCCACAATCCTGTTAAGTTTACACTAAATGTGATTGTGGTTATTACATTGGGGTACATCATCTTGTGATGTTTACATCCTCTGACCTTGGCTATATATTGGGTATTTTTTTATGTTTTATTACTGTATATAATAAATCAATAGCAACACTGACATTGATATTTTGGCACGTTTTGATCTATCTTTAAATCTTCATTTTTTTTTTTTTTTTTTTTTTTAAATTAAATAATCAATTAAACCTGCAACAATTAGAAGTGGCCTAATCTAATGAGTACCACTAACTGTGCTGTGTGACATTTAAAGACATTTTTGAAGGCCTTGCTACTGCCCCAGCACCGTGTAGTCCAATTGAATGTGCTAGAGCAGCTGTGCAGATCTGTAAATGGACATGAAACAATGCGCTATTACACTATTGATTTTGCTGTTACAGGCCTTAAGGTAAATGCCTTTGAGTTTAAGTAAGAAAGAAATGACAGCTTGAAAATTATTATCGCCCCACAGCTCTTCCCCTGGACAGTTTCTTCTCTTTCCACTTAGGCCTTCTCAGGGTAAGCATTTAATTTCATATGTAGACCCCCGTACCCACAGACTGCGAGCTGCAAAGCAAAGGCTTTGACCCGGGTCAGTTATCTAGCCCTCATCCCGACTAACCAACCGATGTCTGTAATTACCCACACGCACACACACTCACGCACAACATTGTCCTCGGCTCCTCAGCTAATGTGCTCAGAAGAATTTAATAGCAGGTATTACTGCTGCAGTGGTAATTAAGGACCTTGGTCAATAAGAAGGAATAGATGGTCGCAATTTGTGGACCCTTGAGAGCCCAGTGGAGTGAAAGGCAATGTGAGTGGGAATCCATACAGTGAATAACAGGATCTCCTGCCATCTCTCCCCCTTTAAAACTATCAACTGTGTGATGGGTGAGTAGTGGCAATTCACTGGACAGGGGATGTGACTGGAAGGCAGTGTGTCAAGTCAATCTTTATTATTATTATTATTATTATTATTATTATTGGCTAGTTAGACTTTGCTAACTTTCTTGCAAGCCCCTTTATCATTTTATTTTCCAGACATTTTACTTTCACTTTGATTTGTTTATCTTGCCACCACACTATAGATTCACTTCCTGTGCATCAGATATTAGGACCCAGACTGCATCTCAGTCAATAGCTACGGGGCCCTCAACAGGAAGAGATACAAGCAATTTAAAAAAAAAAAAAAAAAAAAAAAAAAAAGGGGAATAAAATTATATTAAGTGACTTCGTGAAATAGCAATGATTAGACCCGGGGGAGTTGGGGGGGGCCCGTATATACAAAGACTTATATCAGATATAGTCAACAAGGTGTTCTTTTGATCTGTTTATTATATAAACGGGAAACCAAATCACAGACGTTTCATTCACTTGGGACGTTACCACTTATTCTCTTTCTAATATAACCGTTGGTGAAGGGGGTGGTCTTTGGTTCTGTATACGAGTGGTATTCGGTAAAACTACGGACCTATGATTAAAATACATAAAAACATACATTCCTTCGAACAATTCGACCTTTGTTCATTAATGTAATTGGCATATTATTAAAATACTTGTGAAGTACCTATTGATATATTTTCCTTAGTAATAAAGGTGGCATTCTGGACAAATTTAAAGTAGTTTGCAATCCCATTTTCCCGAGCCATTATTCTCCTCTTCTTCACTGATGCCTTCACTTTGGCGCTGATAAAAGACAACGAGCATTTGGTGATAGTCAAAACACTCTCTTAGATGTGTGTTTTTCATTAAAATTCTGTGAAATGTACTCATGGTGCTTTTGGATAAAGATGCTTCTCAATTATTATTTTTTTGTTGTTCAGCGAGTAATTGAAAGTAGGAAATGGCCTGCTTGTTTGGTTCCTGATCTAGGAATGATTAAAGGTAGAGTTTTTTGAGGCATTAGTGGCAGAAAAAAAGAGTACAGTTAATGCTGCTTTAAAAATAAGAGAGACGGAGAGAAAGAGAGGGGGCCCTCGGAGAATGGCAGGTACTCAAACCTCTATTAAAAGCATCATGCTTGTTAAGACCTGTAAAAAGGCAGGAAATCAGCCAGTGAAATGCAGCTTCTTCACCAATTACTGAAGAGAAAGTGCACACCTTAAAGCGCTCTTTGTATTGTGGCGTACCAGCCTCTCTCCCTTGTGCCGTGGCTATTGAGTCGGGAACATTAGTGATTAGCAATGAAAAAAAAAAAGGGACAGGTTTACAAAGCTTCTCCGAGTTCACTTCTCGTTTGTTGTTCGCGACCCTTTTAGGCCTCATCGACTGTGAGCAGAGACAATTTTAAATGGCTTCACTCAGCCACTTGTTTTTGTCCTTTATACTTCTTATATTTAATGCAGAAGAAATAATTTATAAAGCATGCTACCCGCTCGTCTGTCCTAATGTCTAATGCATATCCACCTGTTTAAACCCCCCCCCCCCCCCCCCCCCCACAGGCTTCTAATGCTCTCTCTGTGGTTTTGCCCATTTAAACAATTAAACAATACCGTTATTAAACAGAACCTGGTCCAAATATATGCCTGCAGATGTGAAATAAGACAATATGTTGTGTGCCTGTTATTGTAGAAGAGAGATCATCTTGTGCAGTTTGGGCTGGAGAACTACGAAGATAATGATTTACAATAAGACACCCAAGTTGACACATACAACTTACGCCTATCAAATAAATAAATAAATACATAAATACTAGGTAGGTTGATAGGCCCCAAAATAGAGCTTTTGGGCGCTATGAGGCACAGTTTAAATCCAGCTTGAGTCTGTAATAAATCAAATTTTATGGTACCGCCATATAATAGCTATATTTTATAATGGCTATATCACCATAATTCTGATTGAATCCAGGCCTTGGTTACTAATGAGTTTTGTGATCCCTCCAGGACAGACTTGAGGTGTGCTCAAAGTGGGAAGCTCACTTTGCCTTGCCCCTGCTGGTTCTGCTTCTACATAGACAATCATTAGATTGAAATTCAGTTCCCATTGATCACCATGAGCACCAAAAAACAAAAGCAGTGGCGTGAATAGGAATAAATAACAGCAAATGTCAAGGAAGGGTTAATTTAGTGAAGTCTGGCTTTTTTCATGGTTGATTTATTTATTTATTTATTTATTTATTGACAGACGTGCTCCTTAAAGACAATCTTAGAAACTCAATTGGGTTTTAAAGAAACAGACCAGATTATAGCAAAATTGTTGGCTCTGTTCCATCAGGCTCATTTTGTGATTAGGTTAATCATG
The DNA here is from genome assembly GCF_017654505.1 of Polyodon spathula. Lineage (NCBI taxonomy): Eukaryota > Metazoa > Chordata > Actinopteri > Acipenseriformes > Polyodontidae > Polyodon > Polyodon spathula. Next base: position 6,152,361 of record NC_054546.1, on the reverse strand, counting down.
AATTTCTTGATTTAGTATTTATGGTAAAATGGTGCAGGCTGTCTAAACTGTTAAATGTTTTACATATATATTGTAGATGAGCATGAGGGATGACAAACTGTGTACAATATCATTTGTAGATATATGTCTGTGGTTCTTAAAGTAAATCTGAAGGCTAACGCTTCATTAAAAAAAAAAAATTGTATTTGAGCACGATTAACAGCTGTAGACTATATTCATCGACAACTTACAGTATTACTTCTAATTTAAGGCAAACTTTTTTTAAACCATTTTTTTCTTCTCAAAAATATCCTGCATCTTAAATTCAAGTACAGTAGTGATGTGTGTATTAAAATCACCGGAAAAAAAGACGTGACTACCCGAGTACACAAACGGCTATGTGACTGACTGCAGAGAAAAGATGATCTCGAATCATCCATGACATACAGGCAGCCATTTTCAAAGAAGCGTCATTTGCTTCCTGAGAATTTGAATCTCAGTATTTCTCACAAGCAGTACCAGCTTGGAAAGATCAGAAATGCTGATCAGACCCCTGTATTTTTTGACATGTCAAGCAATACCACAGATAACAAATTGTGAAAAACAGGTGTGAGTAATCATGACTGGAAATGAGAAGCAGCACATAACTGTAATGCTCTGTGTGAGAGCAGGCGGTCTCAAACTGCTTCCATATGCGTAATTGAGGTTGTATCTTTGTAAATGCATATTTATTTTATTTATTTATTTATTTTTTTTTGCCTCAAATTGAAGATGGGAAATTTGGGCTGTGTCGAGGGTGTCTTACATTCAAAGGTGTCTGAAATTCAAAGGAATATGGTAGTTTTCTAATTTAACCAGGTGTTTGAACACACAGCTTGCAGTATTGAACTTGTAAGAACCAACAAAAACATGGAAGCTTTTAACTTAGATTTAATGCATTATTATCTTAATGGTGAAATAAAAGTTTAGAATTAAAATAAAAGACGTGGAAACAGTGCCCAATAATCTGTAGCACGCTCAATGGCGAATTTGCTATATGTGGCTTTTAAAAGAGTGCCATTGAATTTCTTGTTTATGGAAACAAAGCAAATTTGAAAAAAAAGCAAGTCCATAATATGGGTATGTTTCTTATTTGTGTTGATAGCATCTCTACATGCATTCTTTTTTTTTGTTCCAAACGTGGAAACAATATTATACAGGCTGTAAGTTTAAAGATGGACGTTGTTTTCTGCAGGGCAGATATTTTACACAGTATTGTTTAGTGAAATTGGGAGCTTATTAGAGCATTAATGCATGCAATACATCTCTTTATCCCTTTACAAATAGGTTCAAGGGTAACATGGATCTAGAACTGACCACATGCAGGCTTTATGAGGTGTTGATTTGATCAAAGAAACACTTAAATAAGTAACATAGGAACAAAGGACTGTCCGTTTTAAAACCTCATTAAACTAATTCATGAGTTAAAAAAAAGGTAAAAAAGGGCTGCTTTTTTAAAAGTCCATTTTGTTTAATAAAATCTCATTTGAAATTCAGGAAACTGTTGATTTAATCTCATTTTCAAGTCACTGTTTAACCCAAGATAATATCTAAAAATACAAAATACAGTCCTTAAAAAATATTCCTTAAGGTTGTGTAAACAGGGACCAAAAACAAAACACTAAGAAGAGAATGCATTTAAATAAATTAAATAATTGTGGCGTCTCCCAGATATTTTTAGGATTAAAGTCCAGTCTCAATTTTCTGCTAAACCTATTTGGATTCTGCTATTTTGTAATGCACAGTAATTTTTCAATCTACAGTAATGTACCTTATAGTGTGTGCTCCTAAGTGTCTAAATGTCTGTATCATTTTTGCTGTTCTGTAACTACAATCACACTTGTTCTGTAAATCTCATGGTAAACATAGCAACCTCTGTCCTATAATACAAACTCTTCTCGTTGTCTGTTGCCTATTTCCTGTAAAAGCACTATTAGTCATTTTCTAGGAGCTTGCAAATTGTCAATACTTACCTTGTTTGCAGCATGCCTTAAACACAGCAACACTAACAAGCCAAACTGGGGAATATTAATGTATGTGGTTGCATGGTTTGCTAGGAAATGGCTATTTATAATTGTGTGTATTTACGGCCGCCAGCGCTCGCCATGTTGATGGCAAGCCGTCAGGTCTAAATTGGTATTATGATGATTTATATCCGTATCATTATGTCATGTGCAGTTCTGCAGAAACGCCATTTGCTTGTCTGTGTAAGAAGACCTTGCCAGCGCTCATTACGATTACAGACTGAATTGTGGATGTGCTTAATGCTGTTAATGTTTCAATATCCAAATAATGGCTAGCAAGGTTCCAGCAGTGTAAAAAGCATGTGTTTACTTAAACCTTCCAATTAGTTTGATGTTTGAGAGCGTATCTTCCTGTCTCATTCAGTTCTGGCAGCAATTTTGAAAGCACAGATTTGTGATGCTGGAGAAGCACCAGCAGCAGCTTGCCAACAGAAGAAATGGCACCTTGAGAGCAGATTTTACCTGCCTCAAAGGGTTAACAATCCCTTTAGAGGAGGACTGGGTGGTTGGCTAAACTCCTATTTATTTAAAACTCCTTATTAACTCTTTCAACACTGCAGACCTGTATACAGATATAAGAAAATTAACTATGGTAATATGGAAAATATAAATCATTCCAAACCTTCAAAAACTGCAGACCAGTAAACAAAACCTCTGTATGCACATTAATATCCATTCCTAACTGTATCCATTTTATTTAATGATGTAATTACTCATCCTAGAGCTATCTTTCTGGAAGGTTACTTACTGTAGAAATACTGTTAAATACTGTAGAAAACGCTTTGACAGTATGCCCCTACAGGTTGTTTAAGGAACGATGTGGGATACTTGTGAGATTACAATATTATTTAATATTAATTCACAACATCTGGAGTGCCTGGTTCCATTGAAAACCTGGTGCAGGGTGACTGTTGCATCCAGAGAGGGCAAAGTAACCAGTGGCCTGTATCAATTAGGAAGATCCTGCCCTTTCACATATGGCAATGTGACTCTGCACAGGGCTGTCTACGCTGCTCTAGCCATTAGCTCACTGCAGTTCAAGTACTTGGTCCTGTCAGGATCATTCCTGTCACCTTTGCCGTGCTGTCCGGGAGACAGAAGGTGAAAGACAACTCCATGGTCCAGAGGTCAGGGTCACGAGTCTGGAGGGCAAAGTCTGGCCAGCAGAGTTGATAATGGCAAGCTTCTAAGTGACAGGTCATGAAACCTTTAGCTTTCAGTTCTGTTACTCGTCTGGTGGACACTGCTCAAAATCTGACTGGAATTACAAACGTACAGAGAGGTGCATCTGAAATTAGATGACAAGCGGAATGTCTCTGCCATTCACTTCCATTGTCACTCAAGTCCATCAAGTCCATTTGGAGACAACTGTGCCTCTCGATTTCTTCATACAGTCAATATACCCTGCCCTGTAGTTATCTTTTACATATTTTATATTGACCTCATAGTACCAATTATTTATTTCAGGCAACATACTTTTTTTGTTTGTTTTTGCTTTATTAAAAAAAAAAAAAAAAAACACGTGTTGCCTTAAAATAACATTTACCTAGACTATTCAGTAAGGACTGAAAATACCAATTTTTGTCTTCCTTTTATCTTTGTGCCATTCAAAAGAAAACTTAGTGTATTATTATTTTTTACAGATCCATTCAATTGCCATTTCCAAAAATGAGAAAAAAGTGGGTGATTTGTATTAAGGCTGGGCAGGTGCTGGAGCTGGATGGAGCTTGTTGGTTGCACTGCAGTCCCCGTGTTAACAGAAATGAAGGGGAATGGACAACCTGGCAGAAATCTGGGGTGCTTTTGTGCATTGACCCGATAAGAGTGGCTAGCAATGAGGACCATGCCACATGTTAGCACAGATTTGAAAAGAACAAAAATTTACTTTGTATCAGCACAAGAGCCATACTGTGCTAACCATCAGGCCCATTGCTAGCGTGGTAATTTGCATACTTTATAAAAAGAAACAGGCTGTTAAAACAGGTAAATTCAATCTGGAGGTTGTTTAATGCTTTTAAACAGGTACTTGCGTTTCTAAAACGAACATTTCAGCTTTTGTGTTATTTTTAAACAAAAAGTCCAAATGGTCTTGGACCCATACAGAAATACAAAAAAGCTGCACCTTGAATGGCATATTAAGGCTAGATAGAACACTAATGGGCTGCTAATGACTGAAGACTTTGAAGCCGTACCATTCAAGGATCAATACAAAGCACAAGTAGATAATACTAACATACTCAGGAGTTTGACATTTGTTAAAAAACATCACGGCCAAGAGTGTTATTACAGAGCAGGTAGGCTTGCTTTGTTTTTCTCTTCTCAAACATTATACAGCTATTTAAATAGATCTTAATGGCTAAACAGCAGCGCTGGAAAGCCATAGATGTTGGTTAAAAAAAAGAAACAAAAAAAAAACAGGTCAGAACATGAAAGATGAAAGATACATAACAATTTAAATTCACATTCCCTTTTGAAAAAGCGAACTCAGAAAGGCTCTATAAGTGCTTCTAAAGGACTGAATGTCAAGAGAACCTGTAATTATAATGTTGGGTTCTGGCCATGGTAGGAATTCAGTTTTTCTGGTCAAATCTGGTGGATTGCTTTTCATAAAGTAAAATGCTAATACAAAAATCATCATTGTAACACCAGTATACTGTAAATAGTAAATGACACAAAATACATTTTGGGGACATTTTTAGCATTCTTATACGCAGGCTTCAGTACTGAGAGCATAGCAAAATAAGAAAAGCTGTTCAACCTCCTACCCTCTGTCCCATCTATACATACCTTAAAAGAAAAAAAAAATCTTTATTGTATTTTTTATTCTACCAGGTAATGTTAATAACAGGGGTCAATAAATCTCCTCTTGGGGAAAGCACAAGTGCGATTAATAGACCTGCCACTGTTTATATCATTAAGATAGACCCTATAGCCTGCTCTATGTGGAGACCACCAAAGTTACCCTACTTGTGACCCAGTCTAGCCAGGGCTTCAAACATTATTGCTGCTATGCCATAACACAGTGGGTTGATTTATTTCTTTGTAATTATTGAACCAAGGAACACTACAACTTTCAAGCAGTTTGCAAGAAAATCATATTAAAATATCTGGTGACAAAGTGACTTCTGTTTTAAGCACAGAGGAAAGTTTACCTTCTCAGTAGCGTCCGGTTACATTTTTGGTCTAGTAATTAAAATTCTTTCATCTATGTCTACGGTGTACAAGTGTTTCTTTGTGGTGCTGGTCAACGATTCAGTGAACCGAAAACAGGAAGAGGTTGTGTTTTTCCTTTCCCAGACACACTTCAACCCTCCCTTTTATTAGGTTATTCATATTTGAAATGTCAATGGATACCTCTTGGTCATCCCCGTTGTGTCTTTGATCTGTGTCCATGTATAGCTGGTTCGTGGTTAATAGACAGGACATACTGACACCAAAACACACTACCAAGTGAAATGAAAAGCCATTTAACATGGCCAACCAGTTAGAAACTGTCCAGTAATGACCTTTGACCCCGGGCCTAAATATATACAACAAAAAATAGGTTTACGTGGTCATTACGAGCAAGCTCACTCACACAACAGCACAAGACAACACCCCTTACTTTAATTCTAAAAAAAAAGATTTATTAATGGTAACTTTGTTTTTTTATACAGCACAATTAAAAATAAATAAATAAATAAATAAAATCACTGCAAGATTGCACTGCTTCGTACCCAACATATGCCAACTACAAGTCTGTGGCACTCGCACAAACTTTTGGGGTCACTTAAAGGGGCAACGTGGTTTGTCACAAGCTGCAGGGCCGGAATGGCAGTGGTGGTAGCCCTAGATTCTTCCTTGTTATTTCACTTCATCAGTGTTTTGAGGTCAAAGCATGTCACTGGGTAGAAAACATGCCAGTCATTAGGGGGTGCAGCTGGTTGGTTAATGAAGATGTCAAAGAGGTGGGGACAATATCGGTCTCCAGGTGAAATGGCCAAGAAAATGTAAGTTGGAAAGTGTTTGCAAACCCCTGTATGTTCTTTTTCTTTTATTCTCTCGACAACACGTTCCGTGTTAAACCCGCAAAGTAAAACCATGAAGGAAACTGAATGATACCTCATTTAATTTCCATACAAATTACAGTGATAAAGGGAATACAGGCAAGTCTTTGAATCAATAGCTTGTAGGTCATCCTGAGGTTTAGCATTATTGAAAGTTAACACTTTAAGATCTACAAATTATCATTTAACAATACAGCTAATACACAGTAAGTTTGATTTGTATGGTTAATACAATACGAGAGGTAAAGCAGTGTGTTAATAAATAAAGACAACAATAGACAGAAATACCTATTGCAAAAAGTCATGTTTAATTTTTTTTCAGATTTATTTTTTTTGTACAGTTATGATGCTTGCGAAGTGGGAATTAATAATTATGAAAATTTTACAGTATGCCCTTAGGCAAAGGTACAGTTATGAGTGCACTGAAAGTGTTAATTGTTAACAATGTAATTACAATATATTATTAATTCAATGACATGAAATTAATGGCTGCATGCTAGGGTTATTAGTTGAAAGCAAATGATAATTTAAGGAACTTAAAATACTAAATGTAGCGCTGTAATCTAAAAAGTTACTTTCAGTATATTGAAGTATATAGAAATAAACATGCTAAAGACTTGAATGCACCTAATGAGAACTCAAATGCAAAAGCAACTGCAATAAAATGCATTACTGAAATTGCATTTTTTGACCTGATGATATTGTCATTGTAAATCGAAAAGCGGACTGCATTATTATTATTATTATTATTATTATTATTATTATTATTATTATTATTATATATTAATAATAATAATAATAATAATAATAATAATAATAATAATAATATTCAACTAAAATATACCCAAAGAAAAATAGCTTAACCAAAGAAAGTCTAACTCTATCATAAACTTATGTGTGAAAAACATGCAAACAATAAAATCTATAAATACCTCTTAAAAACAATCTTTGTTTACTGAACAACAGAAACCAACAACAAACATTAAATTGATGAGGATAGATAGGAATACATTTATTTGAGTCAATTACAGCCGTGGACAACTGACTGTATTGACCTGTTAATGCAGCTTTTACAGCAACGAAAGATAAGGCTTCGGGAAAAAAAAACAAAAAAACAAAAAAACAAAATGCTACTCTTTGTATTACCTGTGAACTTTTAAATAAGATCATGAACTGGGAGGCTGCACACTATTAAGTCCTGCACACTATATCAAATTCACAGCACATTTAGAGATCTGTGGCTGTAGAAGTACTGGAGTGTTTAAATCATTGAGCTACTGAAACAATATTTGTCATAAGTTTTATACCACTTTCTAATTAATATGCTGCACATTTTTTAAAATCACTCCAATTAGAGTGTTAAAGACTGGGTAACACAGACCTGAACTGCACTGGAGAAAATGAGCTTGCTATTTTAATTGGTAATTAATGATTACTTTAAAGTGTTCGCAGGCACTGGAATTGTAATTCAAAATAAGATAACATTAACCATGTTAATTACTAGAAATATCTCAGTTAGCATAATAGAAGCTGCTGGGTTTAAAGGCCAGTGCATTCTACAAGTCACGAGCATGCAGTGTCTCATTTTGAGATTGGGCTTTAATATTTTAAGGTTTATTTTTTTATTTAGTCAGATTCAATCAAAAAGACAGGTTCTAGTAGAACTCAAAAGTGGAAACGTGATAAAAATGATCTTTTTTTTTTCTTAATGCTATTTCTGAAAAACCTTGATTAAAAAAACAGCCATGCACCGAATGGCTGGGATTTCATTTTTTGTTACAGGTGTGGGGTAATGACATACCTCAGAGGGAAGGTAATCTGTCCAGCTGTATTGGGAATATTGTAACCGTGAGTAAAGCCCACATGATGGATGCCTGACAGTCATGCTGAGGGCTCCCAACCACCCTGTAAATTATAATGAATCCAGCTTTCCTATAAAAGCAGACTCCTGATTGTCAGAATATCTATACACTATGCACTGGACCCTGTACTTGCAACACAATGCATAGTGCTCTGCTTAACTATAATGATGTGAAAAATAATAATGGTGAAAAAATAATTCAACTTAACTAGGCTATTAAAAAAGAATGGCTGACAAGATCAGTAGGTGAAGGTGAAGGAGAACGCAGATGAACTGATCAATAACAAATGGCTTCATGTTATTTGTGTTGGCCTAGAAAGCAGCTGCCATGGCCATTTTTTTTTTTTTTTTTTTTGCACCCCCCCCAATCAATTTCAAATGCTCAGGCAGATTGTGTCAATGTGTTTGGCTGGGATCTTGGCATCTGCTTCTTCACCGCAGACCCTGAAGATGATGTACGTGTTGTAGGGGATGATAGCTGTGCCGCTGAGCGGCCTCCATATCCATCCCTGACCTCCTCTCCTGTACATCTTGACAGTGACCTTTAAAAGAGAGAGAAGATGAGGACAGCAATTAGCCAGCAGCTGAACGGCAGTGTTGGGGGCAACTAGAGAATGGTCTTGGACATCATCAGACCACTTCCAATTCTCCCCTTTCACCTAGGATGGCATTAGGCCAAAGCAAAGGTCGTTGAGCCACGAAAGTGATGCTTGCACTGTATTGGAAAAAGCAGCAAATATCGTTGATCACAGGTCAGAGTGCTTTTATCCCAATTTCTTTCTCTCTCTCTCATCCTTGTACATGTGGGGAAACTTTATCTTGTTTAATGCACTGAATAATTTGAATGTGAATATTTTTAAACTAGAAACTCAAGTCCAAAATAAGCGAACACGTATCCACTGAACTCAAAGCATCTGTTGCCTCCACGGTGCAAAGCCACAGAACATTAAGCAGTCCCTAAAGAACTTCCAGATGTATTTTATTCTAATAGTGTCATTATATAGTAAATTAAAAGGCAGGGTAAATGGAATTGTAAAATCAAAATTACTTGAAAACCGCATCTCTCAGGCTTTTGAGGGGCTGCTGACACAGTAAAAGGGAGCCTGGCAACAGCAATACGTGTTAATCATATATTTATAAAATAATAATGAGGGAATGAATGGTACAGTAGGGTAGCCATACACATCACTATCAATTATTGTTAATATTCCAGCTGAGAACACAATAAGACATGTGCAAAATGGTTTGTTTTAAGCAAGGCATATAGCGTGCCACAAAGCTTCTTGTTTATTTTCCTTCCAGTTTTTGTTTGAAGTGCATTTTTGTGCAAGAAGTGGTGTCTCTTTTCCCAGTCGCATAATGATGCAAAGAAGGAGTCAGGATCATTATTTGCAGTCACGTTAGCTGCATTTATTTATGTATTTATTTAAATAATTTAACCAGGGAGGGCACTGGTTATTTATGAGCTAATTTGCAGGTGGCTAGTCTGGCACTGGCACGGAATACAGAATGCTATGCAATAACTGAAGCCACTTTAACACATTAGACACTGTGCATTTTTTAAAAGTATGAATTTGCAGATAGGATGAGGCTTAATTACCTTATATTAAGTTACTTAAAAAAGTAATTACAATTATGAAAGCATGTGAGAGCAAGTAATCTACGTATTTTTTTCCTATCACAATGAGAAATTACCAAACGTTGTTTACCTTTTACTTTATCATATATTTTTTTTTAAGGTAAAAATACAAAATCAAATACAGATTAATGAAAATATGATTTCCTATTAAATTCCTATGTAATTATCAATTTCCAGAGCAATTGGTAAATTCCAACCCTTATTAACTGGACCACCTCTTTTTTTAAATTGTAATTGTTACGCTGATGTCCTCTTCCAGAACCACTGCAAATACTATCAATAATCAATTATCCAATCATGTGTCTTTTCCATTTCCTGGCCTGTGTTTGAGTTGGAAGTCGTCCCCCCCCCGATGTCTCGGGAGGTCTGCAGAGGTCACTGGGACCCCTGGACTGAGTGAAGCCTGTTAACCTCAATCTAGACCTTTACAGCTACTCAGTAGATTTAACCTTTTGCCTTCTCCAGGCTGTTGCCAATAAAATAATAATAATACAAAAACAACAACTAATTTCTTAATAAAGTATTTTACTGATTTTTGTTTTATTTGCATTTACCTGAAGCCCTCTTGGTGTTGCACCTTGTAGATGTATAGCAATCAGACTTTTATGACTACAAGTTTAATTGCCACCTGTTCATACATTAGATTGTCTCATCATAAAGGCTGGCATTGTCTAAATTGTAGTCCATAACCAAATATATATTTGGTTCCCCTTCACTTTTACTACATGTTCTTTGTGTCCTTTCAGATATGGGGAAAGCACCCTAGCAGGACAGTAATATAAAGAAGACTTGAAACTCCATTTAAGCAACAACAATGGAAACAGAGAGAGACACAGGAAATGCCATTGTTTAAACAAATCTTGTAATGATATTTAACCTAAGTTAAATAAATAAATAAATAATAATAATAATAATAATAATAATAATAATAATAATAATAATAATAATAAATGCTGCACGACTATTGTAACTCAGCTCCTATTCTGAGTATAGTTATTGTTGTTCTTTTCCAGTGTTAATTATAATGCCACTGTCAGCTTTCATCTCCCCATTCGCACTCAGTCATTGGGTGAATACAGTGGGTTAGGTTCATTTCACTTCACCGGCAAATGGAATTTCAATTTTCAGGTTTTTACACCTGAAACTAGCCTCCACTGCCCTGATATTTCTATAAATTTAGCTTAAATATCCTCTTCTTTCATCTCCTAAAGGAGTGTGCATCATACACAGATCACCCTCCCAATATTGCTTTTCCTGTTTATTAGCCTCAACAATAGATTCATTAACAAGGTTTTGTCGCTCAGATAATTGGCCCACATGTATTTCAAAGGAAGATTTAATGGCATTTCTTATTTTGCTACATTCAGAGGAGATTAAAGTATATTACAATACCTTTTTACTGTTCTATTTTCTTCATTTTTAGAGGTGGTCAATTTTTAAATTACGTGTTCTTTTCTTTCATCTCCCAGTATTCAATACATTGTCTAGGCCTTTTAGTTGATGGTTGCAGTGGATTGAGTCCTCTATTCCAGCTCGGCTGCACTGTCTGGGTCATTGTGGAGGCCCAATAGTCCTGTTACTCACCCACACAACATCAAAAGGATGGAGAAGTATCAGAGGTGGGGAAAAATTACTTTGAGTTGGGTTTTTCTTCTTGTCCGTAATTGTTGGTGATTATTTTAATAGTCAAGAGGTGGTGGGTTTTAAGGATTCATGAACCAGGATCTGCTGTTTGTTCCTTAAGGTATTATCCCTCATTATCCTGCTGCAGGAAAACTAGTGTCATCCCCACAACACTTCAAATCAACTGGTAAGTTATTCTGGTTACGAATCAGTTTTCAGCTCCGATGCCTATATTACTGTAGCACTGATTTCTATTCAGGGCATTTAGCTGGCAGCAAATCATTATGAAGGCTAAGCAGTAGGTGTTGCACCTCACAGTTTAAGAGCTCAGAATGACTGATATTAAAACATAGCAGTTGACATACAATGCTTGATGACCCATATTTTTTTGTTTGTTTGTTTGTTTTTCATGTTAAAAAAGGGTTAACAGCGTTAGATGTTTCGACTTTTTTACCACAAAGACTCTGAATTCATATTGAAATTAAATTGATATTGGTTTCAATATGCAGTAAGTCCCTTTATAATATGTATTGGTACTGTGTTACTGGTTAAAGAAAAGCTCTTATGATCCAATAGTTCTGATTTTCTTAGTTGCATAAATAGAATAGCACATCCTATTGAGCTTTATGTGAAAAAATGGTGCGGCATTATCACATTGCCTTAGGAAAATTTAAGTTTTTCCATATAAAGCTCAACAGGTGTATCCCCTGTGGTCTGTCTGCTTTACAAATGGAACTTTGATTTTTTGGCCTAGAAGGCTTGATTTCTGAACCTGGAGTCCAGAGTTTGATCCTCATACATTACCTTTTACATTGGGTTAAGATCGCTGACATAATTTCCTCAACAGTTTGATACAAACTGCAACAGTGTTCAGCATACTGTAAATACTGCAGACAACACAAGATGTTTGCTGGATATATCAATTGAAAAGAACAGTACTGTGGTTCTAGAGAAAACAAACCCTGCAAAATACATATATCAGACACCAGACTGTGCTATCAAATCAAAGGCCTTTGGGACAAACCCCTCCCCCCCAAAAACAGCAATTCTTACTATTTAGGGTCCCTGTAGTGGTCTACAGAATAAGCTTTTTATGTAAGAAAACTAGATTTCATCCCGGGGGGGGGGCCTGCAACTGCTGCCTAATGGATGAAAGTCTGCTAAAAAAAAATGCTATTTACTTCTTAGATTCAACTGTCATAAATACTCATAACCTTCTGATGATTTATGACCGTTACAGAAACGGTAGAATAGATTTTTCTGTTTGTTTGTTTGTATGTGTGGGGGGTGGGAGATGTCAGGGTAAGAAAAATGTGAACACCAAATAGCAGCAGGGCGCTAACGCCTTACAATATGACACAATTATTTATTTCCTTTGAAAGGAAGGAATGTTCTTATATTTGTCTTTTTTAAAGCTTGTTAAGCTGTGTCTCATAATACATAATTTGCCTTGGTCCATTTAGGAAGCTGACACTAGACAGTCTAATGAATATTTCACAAATGTGCTTGCAGCAGTACAAGGTCATTGCTGTCATTTTTAAATTGCTGTAATTAAAGGGTGTTGCATTTTTTTTTATTATTATGGCATCACGATTTTACAGGAAACTTGCTTATGCAAAAATATCTTCAAACAGCCCCTAATATTTTCATACATTTCAACTGGTTTAAGCTAACACCATTCTCTACCTTTGCAATATGATCCATTAGGTATATAGGCAGTAATGAGAAGCTTTGATGCAGTTTTTGCATGTACCAGTGAGCTATAAAAGCAATAAAGAAAATCACAGAAAAAAACAAAAAAACAAAATGCCACATCTGTCAAGACAGCAGCGCCTTCATGCAATCGAAATGTTGGAGGCTGGACTACAGCAGCATATTGTGGCTTGCCGCCTTGGGTGCTCACAGCCAGCAATTTCAAACCTGGTAAGACGGTATAACCAGACACACTCTGCCAATGGCCACGAACTGGGAGACCAAGAGTCACAACACCTGCCCAAGATCGACAGATCATTTTGCAGTATCTTCATGATGTCAATTGTATTAAATTAACAAATTGTATTAATTTTATCCAAATATAAGTGATAAGTTTCTTTTGATCGAGTCTACGAGTGTGTGTGTGTGTGTGTGTGTGTGTGTGTGTGTGTGTGTGTGTGTATATATATATATATATATATATATATATATATATATATATATGTCTATGCATACATGCACTAAGCAGGTTACACCCCTGCTTGCATATCTTGATTTTAAAAGACTTAGTTTGAGATAATCTCTTTAAATTGGAATAAATAAGATCTAGACTCCATTGTAAACAACATTATTATAAAAGATTAGTCATTATTAGCAAATAAGTGTGATGTAATAGTAAACAGATTGGGCCCAGTGCAAAACAAAAGTTGACCTTCTTTGCTGAGTCTAAGACAGGAAGGCTCTTTATCATAAAAACAGTTGTATGGCAAAGTCAACAGGGTGCGTTTACTGGACAATCCAATACTGAGCTCGGACATAACTTTACTGTAACACACAAAAAATGTCTGGGTCAACTCACTAGGTTAAGGTAAGAATTGGTTAATTGGATTGTGGCATCCAACTGCACCTAACGTCAAATAAAAAAAATACACTTCAGACACAATTGTTTTGAAGGACTTGAGGCATCCAATGATTTCTGCAAAATGTTTTCATGTAAATAATAGCTGCAACGTTGTGTTTCAGAACTAAATAGAAACTGGACTGGGGCTGTATTACCCTATATTTTAAGACTGTACAATTGCAACAGTCAAATGCTAGTGTTATTAGGAAAGCTGATTTTTATCTTCAGTAATAATAATGTGATTCTTAGTGGATGAACTCTGTGTTCCTAACTACATGCCACGGTGTGCATACTCAAAATATATTTTTTCATAGGCAATACTTATGCACTAAGTCACTAGTTTTTCAGTTCAGTATTTGGCAGCATATCCAATTGTGGGTGGTTTGGTAACCTATACCAATCGCACACAATGGTGATGATTATTTTGCTTCTGTGGTCAACTGACCACTAAACATGAATATGGTAAATTACACACTAATGTTCCACAAACATCTGCTAAAGTATGCAAGTTAATGTAATCCATTTGAATAACTGCGAATGGCACAAGGACTTTGCACGGCAGCTGCTTTACCTGTCTGCCTTGCATGTCTGTATGTGCTGCTGAACCACAAAGCATCCTCTGAGCTGATCATTCAAGTGCCAATGCACACAGGGCACATTCTTCAGAAAATACAAGACAAACTTGGAACCTGTCAGATATAATGTTCTCATTACAATCACCTGCATATTTAAGGTATTGTGTAGCACACAATGGCTTCCAGGTACAAACCCAGACTAAGCTACCAGCATAACAAGTTTTAGGGGTCTATTTGATCAATCTTTACCACACAGGGCTTAGCCAGTTTTATAGAGATGTTTTCAAGCACTGGAGAATCCACCTGGATTGTAGCAGTTGCTATGCCGACATTGAAAAATAGTGCTTTGCAGGGATGGCTTGTCCTGGTGGGTTTGTTCCCTCTATTATGAAATACTGCATAAGAGTGACAACTAGCACAGCGGAGTTAAGTAACTGGTTTGAGCAAGGAGATACACGGTCTTTCTGTGCACTTCCCATATTACAACCACTAAAGAAAGGGTCAGAGTTTATAGTACATATATACTTGTTTGTATCCTGGTTTATCTGTAAAATGTGTACCTGCTTTTATTTATTTTATTTTTTTATAGAATTGTTTTAGAAAGAAATACATATTTGGTCTGTTATCCCAAATGTCTCCAACCTCTGGATATAACTATTCTTCAAAACTACTGATAAATTGTTAGCTTAAATGGATGACACCAACTTAAAAGTATTTAAATTGATTTAGTTTCTTTTTTAATAAGACATGCACAATTAGAGACAATCCTTTTGATTTGTTTTGCAGAAAGCACAGAAACACTGACAGAAACATACTCAGTTTACAGTGAAAAAAAATGTGGTTGATTTTTTTTCTCTTTTCTTTCGAAATAAAGAATCTTCCAATATGCACCCAGAAGCAAGGACCAACATCCAAATCTGTTGCATGTGCTGAAGCAATTTATATTCTAAATCATCCATGGGTTGCCAGCTCATATTTGGCAAAAAAGTGGAAAGACAGTTACTGTCTCGCAGTAAAGCTGTTTATTGAAACAGGATGACTTTATTTTTATACTGTGCAGTGTTAAAAAAAGCCTTGTTGTGTCTTCAGCTTGACTGCAGAAATCCGATTTCTTTGTTACTTAATGCCAACCTTGTTTAGAACCGAAAAAAAAAAGTCTGTAATAGACCCAAACTCTGTGAGAAAGCGTTGTCAAACAAGTCTGCAAGCTACAGAAAAAGAAACAAGAAAGTGATTTAGACTGATAAGCCAGTCTCATTTAGTAACGTACATTCAATTTTCAATCCCTAAATGCAATTCCAATCTCACCGCTCTTCAAACTGTAAAGTATTGGCTTCTGCCAACATCAGGGGGGAGTTTTTTTTTTTTTCAGATGTAGTGATTACAGTTAAGACAAAAGCCTCTGTGTTTGTTCTGTGACAGCACATCTTCAATCATTTTATTTTTTAATTTTACCCATCTCTCTATAGTCTTTTCAGCAACAACCAAAAAAAAAAAAAACATGAACAAATACTCTTCAAATTACCTCTAAACATTGCCCTCTAACCTATGTCAGGTGTACATCATCGTAAGAATGCAACATATAGATTATAAATAAGGTTTGTGATTATAGATACAGAGCTGTTGCATATACAAAAAAAGGACTTCTTTATTGCAATAATTTACAGTGTACATAGACTGATTCCATATACAAGCATGCATTTTAAGCTGTAGTGATAAATGAATAAATGTTACTTGTTGTGGCATGGTGCCCTGCCCCTGTGCGTATTTTGTATGTTTATATGTATGTGTGCAGTGGTGCACGAAGTGTGAGTTATGTTTAAATTGTATATTTGTATTTAGGCACAGGGATTGGAATAATGGGTGACAGGGAGGAAGTTAATATCCTCCCTGCAAAAACATGTGGGAATGTGGTTGAAGTCGTGAATTGAATAAGTGATTAACTGATTAATTAAGGTTCCAGCCACAGGTGTATAAATAAGGTGATCACGGATGGTACGGGGTTAGTGTTTTCAGAGGTGGAATGAGACTTGAGTTGTGAGATAAAGAGAAAAGATAAAGATAGAAATAAGCAATTGCTATGCTTACTGGTTCGAAACCAACGTGATGTTTTATTTAGTGTTTGTTCCGTGTCTGTTTTGTTTGTCTGTTTTGGCTATCACGCCGTTTATTTTGAGTAAATGTTCTGTTTTGTTTAAACTTTTTATTTATTATTAAATCTGCGCACTAGCACATTCATTACCCCCAGTCTGGTGTTGATATCCATTCATTTCCTTGCCTGACATCACCACCAGCCATCCTGGTCACACTTGCTCACTGATTTCTTTCATCCTTCCCACCCAGGGACAGAATTGAAAAATGAGCGGTAGATTATCAGTAATGGGATAGGGGTTTTAGATAACGCTAGTTTTAGATAACATCCACCAACAGGACCTTGACTTAAGGTCTCGCTTGAAAGGTTGCATCTTCAGCAACACAGTACCCCTCCCTCACACTGTGCTTGTGCATTGGCAACCCCCTGCCCTACCCCCAGATCTTTCTACAAAATGAACACCACTTTGTTGCAATGTCAGGGTAGCTCGGTCACCAGTCACATATGAAACTGTTGCTGTTGACCCAGGAGTAGGACCTGACAGACAGTGGCTGGAACTACTCTTGTCTAACCTCTCTTAGCAGTTGTGCTAAGAAAGACTGTCAGAGATTAGCCACAGATACTATGTGAAGATCTGTCAATTAAGCAGCAAACATCAGAACAGTGAAATGCCCATCAGCCGCTCAATCCCCTTGAGCTCGGGCTGTCAAACTTTTTCTTTCTTTTTTTGCATGCTTCTTGTGAGTGGCACTGTCAGCCCCTGGCCTGCTCCTCCCCATTGCATCCATTCAGTGATGATCTCAGAATGAGGGCCATGGTCTTCAGGCTGCTTGTGCAATTGAATTAGGATTAATTAACTATTTTCAGGTTGCCACCCTGTCACTCAGACAATTAACCTCTGCCCATAGGAAGATGCTGCCAACTACATAAACACAAGCAAAGACGAAAGTTACCTTGTTAAGTATTCTTTACAATCTCCTTGCATTCTTAAATTGGGTGTGCATAGCTGATGAACACAAACTAAACTTGGTGTTCTATATTACACTTTTTTATATTTCATATTGTTGGCCTACTGTGTACACCTCTTAAGGAGAATGTAAAAATTTGTACAAATCTGCATTATGGACAGACATATAATGTAATAAATGTAGAACAATCATTTGTTCATTTTTTATACATCTAGATCTGTATTATAATAACTATATAAAAGCATTTGCTTAATGTTTAGGAATTAGGGAGCGACACTATTCCTTATATATAGTATTTTATATGTATTTTATTTACTTATTTATTTATTGGTTTAGAGCTCTAACATAATACCTGGCATGATGTTTGCAAAAATGAGGATGTGCTCCAGGAGTTACTGAATTCAGATTCCTGGGTAGGTGAATGACCAAGCAACCCCAGATATTGTATATTTTATAGAACCAATAGCAGCCCTGAGGAATCTGGAACCTGAAGACAGAGTTAATGAAGGGTCTGCCATTGTAATACACAAGACCAGACAGAATGCATAAAAAACATGCATTTTGCCAATGGTATATGGATCAGGTTTACAGTTTGACGTACACACAATTTTATACAATGTTTGTATTGTTATGTAATTTGTTGACATTTTCATTGCAAGTTGTTTACTATTTCATCATGTGGTGAAGTTATGTTTAGCACTATAACTATATGTTCAATAATGCATGCTAAATTGTCATAAAAACCTGTTTAGTTTACTAAGTTAACATAATTTATATAAAACAAATGTTCTATTGTTGAAAAACACTTCCAAAAGGTAAGGAAATATATATATATATATATATATATATATATATATATATATATATATATATATATATATATATATATATATATATATTTGGTTTGTTTCGTACAAATGTTTTTGCACACACATTTACTTGACCAGATGTGTATAAACCAAAAAGCAATAGCAGGTTAACACACCTAGCATAACACATCAATCAATACAATAATTTATTCAGGCTTTAAGAACACTGTATTCCTTCATGAAAGTTTTCTTTGAGCTAAAAATAAGACCCATGTTGTGGCAATAATCACATGTAAATCCTCGCTGGCAGCTTATCAAATTTAGAGGTGGCTGTAACAAAAACTGGTCATTCCAGTTCTTTGGTATTTTGCGTATAGATATGTGCTGGCCGGTATGGGTTAACCTACGCTCTTACACAGAATCTACTGAGTCCAGACCAGTAGCCCAGACAGCATTCTCTGTGTTGAGAGGAATGGGCAGAGGGAGCAGAGGGGAGGAGTCTCAAGTGTACCTCTGTGGCAGCAATGCCGTGACGCCTTGTCTCTCTTACCCTTTCCAACGCTTCAAATAGCCATGCTGTTTAAAACTGAACATCACATAATGCTCGGTACAGCATCTCATTAGCTGAGCTACAATCACTGTTAACTCTGCATTTCTGTCCCCTTTGTTATTTCTGGATAGAGATTTTCCATTTACTAACCTTACATTTGATACAGTTGCAGCTGGGGCAGAAATTACAGGTGCACACAACAATAAATAAACAACAATAGAGATTGATAGATAACACAATTTAGAAGCATCTCTTTACATCCTAGAGCAGGGGTCTCCAACCCTGGTCCTGGAGAGCTACTGTGGCTACTGGTTTTCGTTTCAACCAATCTCTCAGTTACTTAAATGAACCAATTATTGGCTTAATTAGTCAAGATTAACAGATGTTCCAGATCTTTAGCCACTGATTATGTAAAGATACCTATAAAACCTGCTGGATAGAGTCTCTCCAGGACCAGGGTTGGAAACCCCTGTTCTAGAGAATCTCTTGCAAAATGCCTTTTCGGTTGCTGGAAGTAGGTATGGCATGGTCTTCCGTTTAATACCATAGAAACCTGATGTCTCTCAACGTAACACGCACAGAACAAAATATGACTTTAACACCTCCTCTTTTATTGTGAGCTTAAAAAATGGCAGGAGATTTTATCAGAAAATGGAAACCCAAGTGGAGATTCAGCCACCAAGCAAACCTCTTCACCCTGGAGATGAGGTAAGCAATTGATCTTATTTTTCCTAAAATACTGTAATAAAAGACTCAGACGTCCAACTCATTAATTTTAATACTTAACAGTAACCATAGCATCCTCATATTGTAAGATGATCTCAGTAAAAGCTTTAATGTAACAGGATATATGGCTGCCAAAAAACAAGGCATTCCGGTCTTTTTTTTTTTGGACTATGCCAAAACAGTAAATTTATGTTGGATATGGGCTTGAACTGACAACCGTTGTCCTGTGAGTAATGACACGTACTTTGTATCTGGGAAGTCATGTCATCACCTGCATGTTCGCCATACAATATGCACAGGGTCTTCCTTGTTAATTTACACAATGCATGAATATTACTGCAAAGAAGTTTTACCTGAAGCAATAGGTGCCAGGTTTCAACTGAGCCTGAATTTAGTGTAAACCCATACCAGGATAATAATGGCAGCTACATTGCTAATACATCTGTCATTAGACATAAGAAATAACAATGCAGCCAGGTGAAAGGGTTTGGCGCTTCACGTTTTTTTTTAGAGTGCAACATTTTGGAAGGACATCTTGGTAACTCTATAGTGGCCAGATATACAAAGTCAATTCAGTGATGTCATTTTTACGGAACGTGCACATTTGTAGCTAGCTATTATGCATTTACCATGCACTAACAAACTGTTATTGCATGTACCTGTTCTATATTGATCATTACATGACGTTATTAAAACTGACTTTTCTCAACAAAGATTCACTTATATATTGTGTTAGAAGGGAAACACCCCTTCTTTAAACAAAGCAGGTCTGCCAGTACCAGATGAAACAAACTGCCTGCCACTCCTATATTTGGATTCCAGCTTTGTACAAAAAACTGAAAAAAAAAGAAGAAAAACATATTCTGTGAACAGCCAAACTAATAGTTTTTTTTTTTTTTTTAAACCAGTTCACTTAATATTGTTTTCCCTTTATTACATTTCATTTTCTGGAATGATAATGCATATGGATTCAATACCGAATATATTTAGGCAACTGGATAAGGCTTCCTGCACACATAAACAAATGTGCTGGATTTGCCTGCATACAGTATGCTGCAGTTTTGAACTCTGACCTAGACATACACCTTTATGGATGTTTAATCTTGTATATACTCAAACCAAAAGCTGCTAATGTTATGAAGCAACATTGCGTGAAATTGTTTGACAATTCCATAGGGAGCGCTGCAATGTTTCTTTGCTGACACAGTGGTCATCTTCCATATCAGCAAGGCCTCTTCCACCATAAATCACTGAAATACTAAAGTTCTGTTTAAGTACTATTAAAATGACTCAAAACCTCAACATTAATGCTTCTATACCCAGCTACCGGGACACTAAAAACCTGCTGAACAATTGATTCCAGTAGGGCAACTGTATGATCAGCCAACCCTTTTGTTTACAGTCATCAGTAAAGGGTTGTTTTGTTAACATCCATGCACATAAACTACTATAAATTGGAGCCAACTAATCAGACTCTTCAACACTAGCTGCCCATCATTCCAAGAAACACACAAGCCCTCTTCACTCAGCCCAGCCATGTTCTAGCTGCTAAGAGCCTAGGGTTTCTAAACAGTCTGTGAACAGCTACCCGTCTCTTTGGTTTACCCACCCACTCCTTTCCATCCAAGTGGAGGCACCCTAGGGTTAAACCCTTAATAGATGTTGTGATCAAAGGGCTTTAAGCGAGACATAAATAAACCCAAACTTTTTATTGAAAGTTAGGAGGGAGGGTAGTTGGCTGCAAGGTGCAGTATAGGCTGTGGGGGAACATGGAGCTATAGATGCCATTGCTTGAAGCGAATGCTGTGAAACAATGTAACTATCTGCTGCAGGGGAAAAGAAGGTGGGAAAAACAAACACCAAACACATTGCCAGCCCTGGAAAACAATAGGGTTAAAGCAGGCCTGGAACTACTCGATCACAGTAACTGTACAGCAATTTGGAAATAACTGTTTTTTATTGATATATTGAGACAGTCTGCATGTGAAACACAAGAGAAAAAGAAAAGATGTTAAAAAAAAAAAAAAAAGTGTCTGTTTTGATCAACCCCATTAGGTGGATAATCTGCTATTTGGTGACATGCACAGTTCAGTTTAATCACCAGATTGCCAAAGCTATGACCTCAATCACTGGTTAACTTTAAAATAGCTCTGCCTACAGCCTGACACAGCTAACAGGAAGCCATTAGAGCGCCAGCAATTACCATTTACATCCATCCACATAGTCCCTATTTTATTTTAATCTGTTTAAGTGCATTTTCTGCGAGAGGTTAAAATATGAATCCCCTTCTCCTGAATGAGGCTGCTTTTCTGGCTGACTCGAGAGCACAATTTACGACTGATTTAATTTGTTCTTCACAAACATTCCTAATGACATTACCCCGGTGCATACACTGACTGCCTCCTCTTATTCCATTAACTCCCAAATCGGGTTTAAAGACCATATTGATGCTGGATGTTATTATGGGTGATTATCAAAACAACAGACAATGGGGCAAAGTGTTTACTAACTGGTTTATCTGTAATTTCATGTAACTACAACAGATGGTAATGCTACAAATTATAAATCAACCTTTTCACTGCTGAAGTGCACTGGCTTTCTGCTCTGCAGAAATGCAGCATCTATAAACACATACATTTACCTCACTGATTACAGTATTTATCTCCTTTGAGGGAATTAGTGCGCTGCTAAAACTAGCCGAACGTGAAATTCAAATTTACTTTTGGAAATCCTTTAATGTTACATTTAGTTGCATTTTCTTACCATAATATTTGTGTTGTATGCAATTTATCCTGATACGGTACATGCAGCTGCAGGCTTTTATTCCCATTTTAATATCCACTGCTATTTCACAGCTTGAGGAACACAGAGATAAAACACTGCTCTGTATCTGCATGTATTTATGCAGCTTTATAGACTGACTTCATTAATACGGTTGTGTTATTAACCCTGAAACCCTTTGCAGCAGCTTTTTACAGCAGGGTAAATACACAGCAAAACGAGCTGTCAGATACAGCCATGGCTGGTAGTTGTTTGGAGTTGTAAGCGATTATAACTGTGAGGTAAGCAGAAGAAGCAATTACTACTGTAAATGTTGAGTCTAATTGGCGCATTGAGCTAACACACAAGCCTTTCACCTATGGAGGTCTGTGTTCTGATCGCGTTCAGGTCAAAACCAGAATAAGTTTTGTGGTCTTGACAGCTCACATCACACCTCACCACAATCTACAGTTAAGACTGTTTTCTGGTGATTATTCATTAACAGGTGAAATGGTTGAAAATAAGGAGAATACTCTTAAATCTCATAGATGTAATACAGATATACTGATCTAAATGTATCCCTAACACAATACTTTTCATACAGCTCCTAGTTTTTGATGATGTGACTGTAATTTTATGTACAGTATACCTTTAGTCTGACACTGTCAGTGATGTAACTATTTTTAAACTATTAAACTCATCCCATCAAATAATAAAAAAAAGCCTAAAAAAAAACTTAAGCACGACAAAGACCTTTTATTCGTGTTACACAAAGCTGCAATCTGATTATTTGCAAATTGCCTCCCCATATTTTTGGCAGTCCTTTTCAGAGACCCCCAAAGCACTCAGTGCTTCTCAGTGCAAACAAAGTACTGTGAGGCCACAATGCGATGTGACACTGTGATAGATATGCTAATTTCTTCATTCACTCCACTTCACTCTCTTTATTCTTTCCAATTAAAGCAAATGCTACTGAAACTGTAATTAAGCTGTGCCAGAGCCATGATTGCCCGCTGTTTTAATGAAGCCCTATTGATTTTTCTTTTATTTCTATTGGTCGCCTGTAACACTCTGTGGCCGAAACAAATGGAAATAGAGTGAAGCTACTGAACACAGACTGCATTGTGCACAGAGACTAATTAAAACAAAAAGAACCAGAAAGCGGTAGGGTCACAACCAGTGTTTACTTTTTTTAAAGCAATTTTCTTTTTTTTTTTAAATAAACTTAGAGTGCCCTATTACTGTACATCTGATTTTTCTCCCCAATTTAGAATGTCCAACTATTTTTACCCCACCACAGCAATTCCGCACACAGCTCAGGAGAACTGAAGATTTGGTGGGCGTCCTCTGATCCCACGACCAAATCAGCTTCCTCTTCTACACCCAGGAACTCGAGAGGAATGTCAGTGAGCTTTCCCGTTTTGCCTCCCTTACCCACAGGAGCGCCAGTGCGATGCTCCCTCCAGAATCCCCAGCGCACTGTCGATTTCGCACAGGCAGGACATGAACCTGCGCTCCCCTGACTGTGTAACTACACCTGTACACCATGTGGATGGGCTTTTACCAGGTGAGACCCTCAGGTACCCCTTTAAATTGTATTTAAAGCAGGTGTGTTGAACTCTAAACTAATTAATGCAAGTCAGTTTTCATCAGATCATCCCTTCACCCAAAGCTGAAACTTATTACATAAGTCCCAGGGAAAAAAATGACATCTGTAAAACTAAATCCAAATCATAATATTTGTAACCTGGTATTGTTTACCTCCCAATAGATCATTAATTTAATGATAAGAGATGGGTGGGGGAAGGTGGGTGCTCATATCAGCAGATCAGGAAGATGAGAAAAGTACTGTATTCTTGCATTTCAGCCATTTCTTTTATCTAGATATCATTAACTCTGCGTTCGTTAATTTCATACTAACATGTTTAACTGATAGCATCTCTGTGCAATGTTTGTTCTCTGCAACGTCTGCGATAGTCTGTTTAAATGACAGAAAAGAACAAAGGAGATGGATATTGAATGGGTATAGAAAAATTGAAACAAAAGTAGGCGTGTTACTTTAATAAGACAAGTATTTTTTAAATATATTAAAAAAAATGAAATTATTATAAAGAATGATTTCTTTCAAAGCAGCTCAAGTCTGCTTTTTTTTGTCTACCGTGGCTCGAAGCATTTTTGAACAATGTTCAACACAAAGTTTGTTAGCTGCTTTTATTTGCCTTTGAAACCATATCAAAAACATGCAGCCTTGCACATTGAAGAAGCTATGTGGTCATAACACATGTAAGCAGATCCACAATAAATCTGTTTCCTTTAAAACAGATTTTGTCCCACAAATATTTTTGTCCTTGGGGAATTGCAGTATCTTGTTACTGGATCAAGCTTGCTTTCCATTCAGGAGATGCACA
This sequence comes from Polyodon spathula, assembly GCF_017654505.1. Taxonomy (NCBI): domain Eukaryota; kingdom Metazoa; phylum Chordata; class Actinopteri; order Acipenseriformes; family Polyodontidae; genus Polyodon; species Polyodon spathula. Next base: position 6,127,669 of record NC_054546.1, on the reverse strand, counting down.
AAATTAAACAGACACACAATTTGAAGTGTTTCATGGTTTCCGAAACGATACTTTCATAAAAAATACAGTTCAAACATATGGAGGGGAAGCTAATAGCAACAAGAGAACTAAAAAACCCTCCAGGTCAAAACCAGCTTCCTAAGATTTTAATATTTTATACTGAAAGATTATTCATAAATCATCCATAAAATTAGAGTAAAACTAAAGAAATATTTTAGTCTGTGCCATTGAATAGTTTTACTAAGAGAAGGCACAACTGTGCCTAGTGAAACCACATCCTCACACCCCCTGGGAATTTCCATTGCTCCTGGTCAAACTGTAGACTGATGTGATGTCTAATGATTACAACAGGCTTTTAATGGTTCTGTTAAACAGCGGACCCCAGGCATTTGGCAACTAATTCTCAAACAACGTGCTTCACTTTAAAACAGTGTAAAAGCACTTGAAAGTGCAAACGTTTCATCAGTAACATTTACAATTTTGTAAGGCACCAGATTCTACATTAAAATAAAAACCACCTGAAATTCTGAAATAAAAAGGGCACTGCTGTAAGGGTATAAATGCAAAAAAAAAAAAAAAAATTATATATATATATATATATATATATATATATATATATATATATATATATATATATATATATATATATATATATAGACAATTTGCTTTTTTTGACAAGGGACCTTTAACGAAACCTAGGGAGAGAAGAACAGATATGCTACAGTGTATGAAGCACGAAACCACAATCAGGGTGATGCTTTTACTTGTTTTTATGCACTATCAACTGATGATTTTACAAGGACTAGATTAAAAACACATTTGTAAAAGCACTTCCCAGCTAAACCAGTTAAATGTAAATTACAGTAAAATTGAAAACACATTTCTCAAGATTTAGGGGCATCCAACACCTTCAAACATAAAACGTCCAATGAAATACAACTAAATCAAACCAAAATGAATATCACCAAATAATGGATTAATAATACAATTAATAGAAGTTTTTACTAAGTGTAAACAAGTAAAACAATAAAATAATCACTTTTATATATATATATATATTATATATATATATATATATATATATATATATATATATATATATATATATATATATATATAGCACAGGCCTAGCAAAATTGCAAAAGCTACTACGCACAGCTGGAAAATGGCCTCCCCTCTTTGTGTAATTAGATTAATTAAAAGCACAAAGTAGTTAATGTACCCGGCTTTTTTTCATCCCCCCCCCCCCCCCCCACCTACTCATTTCAGCATGGAAAGCGTATGGCTTGGCTTTTGCAATGCTGAGAAGAATGTCGGCAGTAAGTAAAAATTAACAAGCTTAATCTGTGTGGAATCAGCTCTGAGTCAATGATGAAATGTATCTCCAGCAACGAGAGGCTAATAATTCGTGCTCTCCCCTTTTTTATATGCCTAATAGATCTTATAATAAATTAACTGCATTTTAGTTTGCAGCTCTGGCTCCATTAATCCATACAAAGAGACATGTAGTCAAGTTACACTAGAAAGAACTCAACTGGTGCATTTCAGATATGCAATTAGGGACCATTAGCCTGACTCTAATTAGGCCGGGATGTTGATATTTCAAGTACTGTTTTATTATCGTGTTTCATTTCTTTGGAGCATCTTCGGTGACTGCTTTAGGTTGGAAAGGATGGGGATGGATAATAAGTGCAGGTCATCCGAAAGTCACTCGAGGGCCTCCGCATTAATGGGGAGAGCAAAGAGCAGTGTAGCACTTTATGTAAAAAAAAAAAAAAAGAAAGGCTGAAATTAAATTGATCTGCTTGAGGTGCCACATTTAATTGTTATCCAACAGACGGACATGACATCTTACCTCCGCTGCAGCTCCCAGCGAAGCTCACTATCTTGGCACATTAGTCCACCGCACCGATTGGAATTCAGACTGGAGGCAGACAGTCTACCACCACTGCCTGCATTAACAGCTACTGCTTCTCCCTAAACAGCCTCACTGACTCATCAGTGTCCTTGCTTTCCTCAATGAAAGACAAATAAAAGGTCAAATCAACCAAAATCGAACAAGAAAAAAATGAGATAGATACACAGCTTGTTTTCTTGTTTCTTTTTGCAGTCTTCTTTTTAATAAATGTAGATGTTTATTTTCTAACCCAAGCAGAAACAAAGAAAAAAAGAAAGAACCACATTTATCTCAACTTTTTTATTTATTTTTTTACCACCAAGAGTAGATAATCACAAACAACTGAATTCATTACAGCCAATTATAGTGTGATTCATCTGACCACATACCAAATCTGTGCAGCTACACTAAATGGATAATGCAGCTGATTAACCCCTAACATGGTCTACAGCTATTTTTTATTACGGGCAAATCAGAAACAGACCTCCTGAGTGAAAAAGCATAAGATTGGATCTGTCAATCTTATTCCAATCACTTACGGCTGTTTAAGCCAGGGCTGCCCTTTCTGTGACAGGCATCTCAGGAAGCTGCCTACAGCTGTGAGGCAGGAAACTGCTCCCAGATCTGGTGAACTCAGGTGTAGACTGTCCCTTTGATGGGGCTATTAGGAGTCCCTTGCAGATGTACTTTTGGGTATGCTGTCAACACTAACTGGATGCCACAGTGCACTGTACAGCAGCAGAGGTAGAAGACAATGAAAATCGTAATTAGGAGCAGTAAAATCAAAGTAAATAAATAAATTAACCACATGCACCCTAGAAAGTGGCAAACAACTTCTAGTGCTGTATAGTATTAGTCTTAAAAAAAAAACACCACAATATTAAGATATTGCAAAGAAGTTAAAACATAGATTTTATATAGAATGTATACAGAATTCATAAAAATATAATGCCTTATATAGTATTATAAACACTGCCTTGCTTAAATGGCCATGGAATCTCAGAACAGCATATATTAAGGTTTACATGTTGATTCACAATCTGTATGAAATACTCAGTGTTTGGTATAAATGTTTGCTAATCCACTGATCAATTTAAGTATTATATATAATCCTAGCTATTGACGACGGGCTTTAGAAGCTGCTTAAGCTGATTTATGGTGACATCTGTTTTATGTAAGAACGGTTTGGGCACTCCAAATCCATCTTCTAGCTGCCTGTTTAAAGGACAACATGCACCAATTAGGTTTTCATTCCAGTAATGCTGGACATCTGCTGTCATATGCTGTGTATCTCCACAATTTATATCAGTCTGAAGTGACAAGGAGCCAAATTATCAGGCAGCTTAAGTTAGTGGATCGCTTCCTTTAACATCAGTGATGCTCTATTGTAAAGCTCTTTTTGATTCACTGTACACCCAATTTTCTGTAAAACCCACTGTTATTATTATTGCATGACTAAATTTTTTTAATAACTTTGAGTCTATTTATTTATTTTTTTTTAATTTATGACTTCGGCCTACAAATATATTGTAGGCCGAAGACACCTGTACTCCATGCTACTCCAGTATGGTGACTGTCGTTATGTCATTTTGCTCCAAGGCTGGGGTTAGATGTGTTGATGAATATATACTTATAGGGGTATCATGAAAGGTTAACTTCTACAATCATTTTCTTTTCTGCTTTTAGGTTATACTGAAAGATAACTAACTACATAGCCAAAATCTTAATATATTTTCCTTTACACATTTTCAGTACATAATACATACAGACTTGGTTTCAATTGGATTAAAATTACGTTCTCCAAACTGTGTTCCTTGAGATCTACAACCATTTCATCAATAGGTCCACAACAGCATACATAACCAAGCATAAAAAGAGGTACCAGTGCTTGTTTGTATAGTATTTAGAAAGCTTAAACTCATGGCATATTAAAACTTTTTTTTTTTTCCAAACTTTTCTAGACTGTTAAAGAAACCAACAACAGCCAAGCAGCATCATTTATCCATCTGTCCCAGATAAACCTGATGAGGGCAGTCCAGTTCTATAACAATAGACTTCTCCCTGTCCAATGCTGTTTCCTAGTGAAAACCCTTTACAGCTGGTAATTGCAGCATGCAATGATTTTACTCCACTTTAAACAGCTGCCACGAGTGGCAGGTCAGTGCAGCTGATCAGGGCTCCTCTTGTCTCTGTCTGTTTATAAGTAGCAAATCAAAGATGCATCTTATTTCTGGGGCTGAAAAGCGAGTCTGGGGAGCTATCGGGTGACTCTGGTACATCCAAGCCTCCCAGAGCAGCTGCTACTTACAGCCTAATACTCATGTATTTGCAAAATGAACATGGTAAACATGCTGCATAATTAAGTGCCCCAGTGCATAAAATAAAATCTTTTCTGAAACACATTTATTCACTAGCGCTAAGTTTGCATCACTGCTGTGGCTTTCCCTGTGTTTCAGGGAATTGTTATTAATGTTGATTGTAAAAGATGAAAAAGGAATCTTCCCTGTTTTTATTACACTGAGACAATATGACCACAAACTCTTTCAGTAATTTTTAGCAGGATAACATCTTGTCTGGTGAGATTGTGTATTGGGTGGCTCTGTAACACATCAAGGAACTTGCTAACAACGGAAAACACAACTGCAAAAAAAGTATAAAGCACTACCCTGGGTACACAAGAAAGGGAATAAACCGTGAACTCCACTTTGTTATCAACAGATAATTCTATATGAACATACAGTACTTTATGAATGTAACATTGCATACAAGTCACCTACCCTCCTTGAATTCCATCTGGTCCAGTGTGAAAGGTGCAGTAAGGGTGTTAGCTTCTGTTTAATTTCCTAATTTCCTTTGCAAATACCATGTTCAAACAATTAACCATAACATATTTGAAATGTCTACAACCAATCAAAAAACTCATTTTGGGAAGTATAGTGACGTTACTGTTCTATACATTACTCCAAATATTGAATATGGGACATAAGTTAGCCTTACACTGTAAAAAACACATCTTAAAGAAGGTACAGTAAATGTGGCTTGTATTTAGAACATTATCTGTTGCAATTACAATTTCACAATTTGTGTTTCTTTGTATGTACTGTACAGTTGGTTAAATGCATAATTCAGGTATTTTTTTCATCTACAATATTTAGTTTCTTGTTATTGATGTGCATTTTGTAGGATCCAGGCACTAGATAAAATGCTGCTTTCAGTTTCTGAATTAACATCCCATATACTGTATCTGTCTACATTCTTAGTAATATGCCATCTTCAGTTTGACCATTAGAGATGTGTGCACTCTGGTTGTACAGTACAGACCAGGTTTTCTGATCTGAACTCAATTTCATCATTTTCATGTAGTTTTCGGTATAGATTCTGCTTTGCTTTTATATTTCAGCTTAGTAATACTAGGTTTTCCTCAGTTAAGTCTTGTTCTTTCAGTAAATATGCTTAAATTTAGTTCCAGATGCTTACTCGACATATGCTACCAAGCATTTAAAATAACCCCTACAGGACGTAGCCAACATTTTTACATTTTTTTAGAACCCCCCCCCCAATAGAAAAGCATAGATTCTGTGATATCTATACAACAAGCCTCATGTTTCCCTGTGAAAGATGTTGTAGGGACCACATCATGATGGACCAGAGTGCTTCCATTTACAAATATTTTTTGTAAATAACATATCAGGTTTTAACAAAGCATGTCCCGAAAGGGGTTCCTGTATCCACAGGAGGTTCAAGATTTCATGTTTGATTGGTATCAGATGTAAAGCATCTGGCTCAGCTGGTGCTGTGCCCCTCCGCCTGGGATCTGAGGGGATTCCGCTGGAGTATTGCAAGCCTAAGGTTCAGCAGTCCAGCCTTCCCCACAGAACTAGCCTTATGTTACCCAAAGGACTCCCTCCATTACAACACGTAATGGATCTTGCGTCCCTTTATAGCCTACAGGTCCTCCCACAGGACTGCAAATACGAAGACTTCTGCTTGCCGTTACCCTTGACTTCACTCTCTTAGAATGCACTAATATTCTTAATTTGACAGCAGTTGAATTAAAATGGACTTAAACAGCATAATTTGCCACAGATGATCAAATGGGTAAATGTGCTGCTACATTTATCTCACTTTATATAAGGTGGTACACAGCACATAGCCATGGTTTTATATTTATGAAAAATTATTTTAAATTAAATTTACATCACACAGTATATTTTTTATAAAGTCTTTATAAAGCTTAGGGAGTATGAGCTATTGTTTTTTGCTATATATGTATCAATTCAAATAGCATTATGATAAAGAAAAGATGTATAATGTACATATATTTTGCTACTTTTCATGCTTTCATTTATTGACTGTTTATGATATATACCCTTTATAATGCTGTAGTCAGGAGCCATATGTATGAGACCATGCAATTTGTGCTCCGCCTTAAAATAAGAGCACAAGTACTACTGTAATGGCACTATAGAGCAGAGAAGCCATTACAATAACGCCTTATAACCTGTTCTGTGGTATAAAGGGCTGCCTTATAACGAGGGAACACAGAATAACAAACACATTGCTGAAACAGATCTGTCTGAAATAGATTTGTGATGTTGTGTGGTGTACTGTTCCATTCTACTCTGAAGGCACTAAAGAGTCAGTTGAATGATGTACTATTTAACCAGAATCCATTGCGATGTACACCTGATTTCTATGGGGGTCCTAGAAGACTGCTGCAGTACAGGGACACTGTGGCACTCATACTAAAGATTGTGTGGCACTACGGCTGTCCTACTTTGGAAGCCCCCTAGTGAGCCATCATGCCTTGCTGCCTTGCACAGGTCTTTCTTCTTCCTACATAGTTGTCTTAGTAATTGAACTAATAAAATAACACATTCTGTAACTGATATACATAAAAAAAGAACATGTTTCTAATTCAGTTGGTGCAGGAGTCTCCTGTGGTTTCTCAGGCTGCTGTTGCAAAGAAAGTCGGCGTGTCAACATCGCAGGTGCCCCACTTAGTGATAACATGTGATTTCATGTAGAAATAAAAAACAGTGATTAATTTTGTTTAGGAATAAAAATAAATAAATAAAAAAAAAACCCATTATGACTATAAACTTAACATTTAATCATAATGTAATGTGATTTCATTATATTTATTTCTCTTTGGAAACAAAAAAGTGTGACTAAGGTCGTCTCAATTGCCTCTCGTTTAATTGGGACAGCAGCTTATTCGGTATATTTTTCCTGCTCCCGAGGCGTCCCGATAAAGCAGCGCCGACTGTATATTCATTTTGGCTTGCAGAACAGCAAGTGTGCTGTACTTAAGTGACTGTCCCTGTGGAAAACCACTTGGTTAACCACTAGAATGGGAGCTATTTTTCACTCGGCTCCTATTTTCTTCCGTTCTCAGTTTCAAAAGGCACCAAGGAAGTGAGAATGCCTATGAATATCTGATTGTGGACACAGTGATTGAAATAATAATGGCAATCAATTTAAACAATACCATAACTGGCAGTCAAGGTGATGAGTCAAATACAGAAGGATAAACATGGCTGCAGCATATATATTAACAGTAACTCATTTGGGCTGCTGCCATATTGCCTGGAAAGATTATATGGCGTATTCACTTCATCAGCTAAATCAATTAATTGCCTCACTCTAAAATAAACAAAACAGAAATTCCAACTGTTCGCCTATTTAAGCAGTGAGCGGGCTGGGTAGCTGCTTTTAGATGCAACATTTACATGTAATTAGCTTCTTATATAATTAACTGCCTTCACTTAACAAGCGTCCTGCAAACAGCTAGCATTGTCTACCTAAATGAATGCTCAGTCACACAGAACACTGCGTGACTAATTATCGCTCAACATACCAACGTTAATGGCAGTGATCTAAAATAATCACAATGTTTAATTTGATGAATTTTTAGGTTAAACAGTCCTTACTCCACTCTCATGACTTTCAATGCAGGGATAAGAGCCTGAACAAGGGATAATAAATGAAAGCTTTCTATTATCACTGATAGGAGATCGTGGTCAGAAATGGGGCCTGGGAGCCAGCAGGCTACATTTAAATAGATGTGGGTATTTTCCATGAAGTACTGTACCTGCTGTAGCCTAGGCACCCTTATTAGAAGTGTTTAAGGATTACTAGTAACACTTAAATGTTGTGCAGATACATTGTAAAACAGAACAGAACTCTCATTTAAGATCACAAATTGGAACCTGGAAGGGATTTAGACAGGATCATATTCTTGAATCATAGCTGTAATTGAAGAAAAGGACAATATACAGTATGCAGCTCCATTAGAAAATCTACCAATCCACTTAAAATGAAGTCCCAAAACTTCTAACACTGTGTTGTATTTTTGTTCAAGAAGAAGAGTTTTCCTGTCATTTTAGGTAAGCATGTTTCATTGATTTCATATGATGACAGAATACATTAAGTGCCTTGCGTGGATCAATACAAATCCTTTACAACTTTCTATTTATTTTGTTTGTTTTAAGCTCAAAAATACCTGCTTTCCTTAAAATGCTGCGACCATTTCACATTATTTTATGGAGCTGCATTAAAAGGAAGTGATTATTGGTCTGCATTTAAATATAGTCAATGTAAAAGTGAGATGTTCATTGTGGTTCAACAGGCTAATACAACTGTATGCAAGCTTTCATTTGTATAGGCTTCATGCGGGCAGTTATATTAAGCTCCAAGACTTAATATACACAATCTAATTTTCTTTTATGCAGGATCTTTTACCATTTTCTGGTTACTATAGCAACTGGAATACACTCCACCGCACCTTATGAATACTACAATAATCAGCCCTTTATTTTTTCTTTATCAAAAATATTTAGTGCTATGTATTAAACCTACTTGAAACAATATTGTTAGTTGCTGATTCACACACAGATGAGACAAACAACAAGAAGTGGGTACAATCTGCAGGGAGTCACAAATTAATTTAGTCTGAGACAGATTTATTTTTTCAAGATCAAAGTGAAACTAAGTCTGGATACAGTACCATGTCGAACACCCGATGCATGGAAAGCACAGAACAATCTAATCACTTTTGCAGTCACAGTACGAGTACTGGATATCTACAAACACATGTTTAAAGGGCATCTGTATTAAGTTATTAGCAACACTCAGATTTTAAAGGTAAATCTGATCACATCCCTCAATGTTATCCAGCCTTGTTATCAATTTTCTGCCCCAAATAACAGTTCTTACACTGGTCTACATGACACATGATACAGCTGAAGTTAACATCATTGTGTTGGTAATATTGGTGCTCCAGTCACTGTACCTTGGTGTAAAATATGCTAAAACTGGGGCACTGAATTTAAAGATTGAAATTTGAAAAGCTGCCAAAATGCTATCGTTGCGATTGCTACAGATTATATAAAACATGAATATGCAACTAGGTGAGACTATCCATTTCTACTAGAGAGGTTTTGTTTTTTAATGTTATTCCAAGTATGATTCACTCTCTTAGGGGTAATAATAATAATAATAATAATAATAATAATAATAATAATAATAATAATAATAATAATAATAATTTTATTTTTTATATAGCGCCTTCCATAGTGGACCACCACCACAAAGCGCTTTAATAAGATGGGTCAGTCGCAGTGCAAACATAACGCAATTTGCATTTTGGTTCTGACAATTCGCAAAGTGCACATTTTGTCTTGAAAAAATATGTTAACGAAGAGAACTG